>NW_007033783.1:472586-488999 GCF_000164805.1 Carlito syrichta
CATAGTTTCCCAGTACCGTCAGTCATTTTCTTATAGTATTACATTGGATGTTCAAGGTCCATTATATGAGTGAGAACATGTGATATTCTGATCTTTGTTTCTGTGAGAGGTCACTCAGTATTATAGACTCTAGTTCCATCCAGGTTGCGGCGAAATTCATGATTTTGTTCTTTTTTATGGCTGCGTAGTATTCCATCGTGTATATGTACCACATTTTTTTAATCCAGTCCTCTTTTGATGGGCAGCATGGTTGTTTCCAGGTTCTTGCTATTGTGAACAACGCTGCGATAAACATACGTGTGCAGGTATCTTTTTTATAGAGTGGAAATCATGTAGTTTATGGTAAAGAGCTAACCACATCCAGTTTCAGTATCCAAAGAAAAAGAATGGCTAGGAACAATTAATATTCTTTTAGTGATTCAAATAAATGCAAAAGAAGATATTAAATTTTTTCCTCGTACTGTAGAAAATCTTGAAAATGACAAGTTTTCACATTACGTGTCAAAGGCCCACTGTTAAAAATAAAATTTCAGGGCCCAGTTCTGCTCTGTGATCAACTAATTGTCAGCTACAACCTGAGCCATTTCTCCTGTCTGAGTCTGGATAATCACGTGCACTACACAGAGAATTGCTAACAACCAATAAGTCCATTTATGTAAAAAACACTGTGCATAATACCTAGCAAATATGAATGCCCAATGTGTTGTTTTGTATTGGGCTTAAAGATTAATGTTCAAACTCATTCTGATTTTCTAAAATTGTGTATTTCTTATAAATCACTTAGGTTATGTTCTCTCCATAGTAAACCAAATCACAGCTCTGATATATATGACTCTTCTTTGGCTCGTGAAGTTCATTAATTTTGTAGCAAACAGGTTTTGGATGACCGTCTTTTAATCTCTAATTTTTCTTTTTACTGAGAATATACTCTGCTGAGCAAAAATAATAATGCTTAAAACTTGTTTATTCAGCAGCATCACTTCAAGAAGCATTAACAGCCTGCTCACTAAAGTAAAAACCTGTTCATTTTTTGCTTGAGAAATCTGCCATCACGGCTTCTTGTGATTACCCTTTCAAGAGACTGGGCAAAGCACTGTGCTATATGATCACGATTCATCCTCATCAGTGTGAGCAGCTAGTGATGGGGTAAAAAAAAACACAAGCTTGAAAAAGAAACTGAATTTTCAGTGAAAAGTTTAGCTTTAATAAGCATGCAACAGGCATAATTTCAGATAAAGAACAGAACAATTCGTTTCTCTGCATAAATAATTTAAGAATCAGCTTATCTGGTAGCAGTCACTGTGAATATAAATTGCTCTATCTGCAGATTTAAAGTTCTTGGACATCAGTTATAGATTCTTAGACAATACGGATCTCACTTCCAGGCAACACTTAGAAGATAAAGTTTTCACATTAAATACCACTGGGTAATTCCAAACTGGTTTTTAAACACCTGGTCTAAATGTTAATACTGTAAGATAATTTGTTATATAAAAACTAGAATGGTAATAAATATAAACAGTCATTGATGGGTTGATAAAATTAGATCCTATTGATTTCAATAAATCATAGTCTATGTGGATATATACATCCTTGATTTTTTTTTCTATTATCTTTTGTTTTAAACAGGGAGGTGTGTTTGAAAACTACCTCTTTAGAAACTTCAAGTTTACAAGAATAGAACAAAAAGTTAGGGTGAAGAAACCCTGTGTGAAAATAACCAACAAAGTTTAATTTTACACAATTTTACTATAAAAGTAAATGTAATAATTTCCTTGAGCATATGGAGTTTTTATTTATTCCTTTATATACCTGTCATTCTGAGAGGACATGAAGTTCTAAGGTGATTCATTTCTTTTCTTTTTCTTTTTTTTTGGGGGGGGGTTGTAGTCTCACTGTCGCCCAGACGGAGTGCAGTGGCCGCTCCCGGCCACCACAGCCTCGACCTGCTGGGCTCCAGCGATCCTTCCGCCTCAGCCTTCCAAGTACCTGGAACTACAGGCGCACGCTACCACGCCCGGCTAATTTTTTTTTTTTTTTTTATTTATTGTAGAGATGAGGTCTTGCCTACCCAGGTAGGTCTCGAACCCGCGGACTCAGGCAATCCACTCACCTCAGCCTCCCAAAAGCACGGGATTACAGGCTGAGCCACCAAGCCCGGCTGATTCATTTCTTGTAATTCACACACACATAAAAACACACACACCAACCCTCTTGTGTGAGATTAAAGGTGGTTCCACCTGTATTCCTACCCCAACCTACCCCACTAGAAGAGATTTGAGTATTTTGTGTAATACTGAATTGTATAGGACATAGACACTCCCCGGTCCCTATCTACCAATGATATATATTGTTCCTCTGTCAATATGACAACCAAACAACAACACTACACATTTACAGTCACCACTACCACCACCTCCCATAAAGGTAGTACTAGTATTATGTATGGTAACCTATTAAATATTAGATATTACCTTGAGGAAACACAATATGTTAGAAAACAATTCTAAATGGTATTATCTATGCAATCACCACCTTGCTGGGTACATCAAGGACAAGCAGAACCTAATATCTGTGGCTCTTACCAGGTAAAAGAGCCAGATATTTATCTTCTCTTTAAATTCACCACTTGACTAATCCCCTAATTTTATCTAAACAAGTAGAAGATGGCCTGGTAGTTGTGTAGTTGTCATCTTTTCCTATTCTTTCTACAACTATTGTTCTCCTGTGATTGTCTGAAGTTACTCATTTTTGGTGTATTTTATTATAATTATTATTATGAAATAGTTCAGTCACACAAATGAGTAAGTAAAATATAATGGTTTCTCACATACAGACCGCTCAGGAAATAAAATATTACAAATAAAACTGAAGTTACTATGTCCTCTTCCTCAGTCCCACTTCCCCTTGCTCTGGGTAGTGGTAATCACAACCTTGAGTTTGATGATACGTATCATTCTCATGCATTTGAAAACAGTTTTGTTACATCTGTGTGCATCTGCAAACAATAACCAGTATTTTTGCACTATTTTTAAACCTAATACAAATTGTGTTAAAATATATATTTTTTTACAACTGCCTTTTCTGTTATTGTTTAGAAGATATAGTCGTTGACACATTTAGCTCTAGCTAATTTATTTTTAATAATATATACCAGGAGTGCCAAAAAAAAGGAATAAACATTTTAAGAGATGTTCACCATAATTAGAAGTGTCTAGACACCGATGGGAACCACTTTCAGCACCTCTTGTAATTGCAGAAATCAAACATGACTTGTATTCATTTTATTGAGTATTACAATTTTAATATAGTTTCTTCCTTTCTTAAAATGTGTTTACATTTTTGGCACCTTCAGTAGCTAATTGAATATATTGAAAATATTGAATTACTGAAATATGTATATTCTATTTTATGAATATATTACAATAGATTTATTTATTCTCCTGATAATGAAATTTAGATTATTTCTTATTTTTATTTAGTCTTCATTACATATATAGTCTTCATTACACACACACACACACACACACACACACACACACACACACACACATATATATATAATGTTGCAATGGCTTTCTTAAGTATGTTTTCTTGAGCATATGAAGAGGTATCACAAGGTAATACACTTAAAAGTTGGGATGTTTGGTTAAAGGGTGTATACATTTGTAACTGTTATAAGTATTGCCAAATTTGATTTTGCCAATGCATATACTTCTCTAAGCAGTGTTATAAAAATTCCTATTGCTCTATATCTCTATAAATATTTTATGCTTCTACATTTTTGTCCATCTAACACATGTGAAATTATGTGTCAATTTTGTTCTATTTGTGATTTCTGATATTTTAAGAGGTTGAGCATCTTTTAAAATGTATATTGCCCTTTAGTGTTTCTACTCTGATGAAGTTATTGTTTATACTTTCAGCAAAGCCATTAGCTGTGTTGTTGAGAAATAGAACTCTTTATCTATAGTTAGGTGCATGACCACTCAAAATAAAGACTTTATTTCCGAGTCTCTATAGATGTTAAATGCGGTTATGCATCAAGGTTCTTGCCAATGAAATGTAAGCAGAAATGTGATGTGTGAGTTCTAGTAAATGTCCATAAAGTGAGGGAGCTTCTCTTCTCCTTTTTCCCTTCTAATGTGTTTGAATATGAAAATGACGCCTGGAGCAGAACTGACCATCTTGGACCACTGGATAGAAGTCACAAGTGAAAGCTGGCTGGGCAACTGATTAAAAAGATCATGGAAGATAGACTACAGTGAAAATGATAGCAAAATTACCAATGAGCCTTTGAACTAATTACTGATGACCTTGTCACTCCCTTCTGGGAGAAAAAATTAATTTTTCTTGACTATTGTAAGGCTCTTTGACACTTGTAGCCAAAAATAAGTCTCATTGATATAATACCTTTTCCCTATTTGTCAGGTTATTTTCATTTTCCTATTCATTTGTAAGAGTGTTTTAATGTTTGCAATAAAAAATTTTTATTGGCTATATATGTGTTACAAAAATCTTCTGTGTATTTTGGGTTTGTTCTGCTTATAACATTTTCCCATACAATCATTTTAATCCTAATCAATTACGTGTATTAGACTTTTTTTTTTCAGTTTTTTCTTACTTTAGAAAATCTCTCTTCTAGGATCATAAATATTTTCCTTTTTTATCTGAAAAAGGTAAAGATAAGTTTTATTTTTATTTTATTCTGAACCCACATCACTTCTTGAAAAATCCTTATTTGATAAATCCTAATAAATCACTATACATTTTCCTGAGCTGTGAGTAAAGCAATGGTGGAAGTTGTACGGCAAAGGCTCATAGAAAGTTATCATTTTCATACAACTGAGCATGACATGATTAAGTTTATAAACTTCCAATTTTATTTTTCCATTCTAGAATACAAGAAAATAATCATTAAAAATACTTAAAGCACTAAGACCAGGCACACTTGGGTTTGAGTCTAAATGCTGCAATTAGCTAGTTAATTCACCATAAACAAATCACCTAATTCTTAGAGCCTCAATTCCCTTGACCAAAAAGTTGGAATGATAACAATTTTATAGTATTTATAATGAAGATTAAACAAACTAATATATGCAAAACACAATGAATATTGCAAGTAATAAATACTTAATAAGAGTTAACTTATTTTTGATGCGATTATTTTTATTCAGCAGAAGGAAAGTAAACAGAGATCATTTTTTTCATGGACGTAGATTTTTACTCCTTCATCTTTCCTTGTATACACCCCATTCCCTGGTTTTTTCATTGATTATAACGTCTGTCTACTAGCAGACATTTTAGGTTTTACAAATAAAAAAGACAGCAAGAAAATTTTAAAATATATGTAAAAAGAGATCAAAGAAAAAAATATTAACTCAGTAACTGCAACAATAAAAATCATAAAATAATAGAAGCTATTCTTAGGAGTACTTTATAGGGATGCTACCACTTAATCCTTATAATACTCTATAAAGTAGGTACCATGTCATCAGAAGTTAATTCACTTTTCCATACTCACATGGAAAAAAACAGAAAAGTGAGAACTAAACACTAGGGTTTGTTTGACACCAAAACCCTTGCTCTTATTCACTGTACAATAATTTGAAAAGAGAGGATGAAGACTTGGGAGCCATTTTTACTACCTCATTCATGAGAGAACACTATTAAAGGAAGAGAACATTCCAGTCTTTAAATCCCCTGATACCCATTCCAACCATTGGCTTAGATTCAATTGCACTCATCAGTTCAGTTAGAACAGGAATCATCTCCAATACTAGGCTCTACTAATTACTTTTTATTTAATTTTCTAGAGTTGTGGTGGACAAAGTTTATGTGAAAATAGTACACAGGGCAGCAAACATTATTTCACTTTTGTATGTGGAATATACTTTTCACTATGCTGGAAATGAAAACAAGATAGCCTTATCAGTCACACATACAAGCAGACACAAAATAAAATAAAATAAAAACAGCTGTGTAATAAATGGCTAGTCATTCAACCTCTATGAATCTCTCTGTTCTCTTGTAAGCAAAATGAGTATTTGGCAATGGTCTTTAGAGCCAGGATTATGAGATACAAAAAAAAGAAAACCATTTTCAAGTTTTTTTGAAGGCAATTATGCTAGAGGAGATGGTGGAAAACTAAAATGCTAAAATGGAATATGTGTATCATGCTTTTAGTTAAGTGAAAGAAAAACCTGTAGTGAGCAATAATTACATATTTTATTTATAGGAGGAAAAATAGGAGTTATTGCATCTTGCCCCCATAAACAGTCTCTAGGTAAGGCAAGTATCATTTCTTTCCTGCTCATGGAGCCTGTGGTACCATATGCAAACAGAGCAGGAAAATAAACATCACAGTAATGTGAACTGCCAAAGCGCCTTTTATTTCATTTCAAGTCAACCCAATCCTACATTCTGCCATTTCAGGAGTGAAAAATATTTATTTACTCATTGAGAAGTCTCTCTCTCTCTCTCTCCCCCCCCCTCTCTCTCTCTCTCTCTCTCTCTATATATATATATATATATATATATAAAACACAGAAACACAGATTGCAACCATTTTTTCTGTGATGACTTAACTTTCAGACCTCAACAGTGACTCCAAAGGATTAACACAGACGACTGCTCTGTGCAGCGAAATCCTCTCCAAGGCCACAGCATGATATATGGCAGTTCACCTTCCTCCTTGCATCTCAGTGTCCCTAGGTGCCACTAAGGAGTTAATATTGCTTACCATCAATCCCCTTCAAGCAAGGTTAGGAGGTTAACTACAAAAGACTATAAATTAGTGACTTACCAAAAACATACTCTGGAGATATGGAGCCTCATACTACTCTTAGAAATTCAATTGCACACAGAGCTGTACAGGCCGCTGGCCCAGCCTGCTTTATGTTACATACACACCTCTCTCAGTATGCCGTACATTGTCCTCATCACACTCTCATGCTGAAAAATCTCTGCACTAAAATCTTCATTGAGCCAGCCAAATTAAGATTAAAAAGACAAAAAATTTGGTTATGTACTTATTCCAATTTTCTAAAGGATATAAATTGCTCACTCTAAAATCAAACTCCATAGTATGAAAACCAGGCCCCATGGGCTGGTTCTGGTGACTGGTTTGAACAGAATTCAATTACACTGACACTCGTGTTTCTGCTTCTGCTTCCCAGAAGAGCCATACTCTGAACAGGTGAAGACCATAGAAAAAAAAAGGAACTGGGTCCACTCTGTTATTAAAGTCTACCCGTGTGATAGTCTGGGATCTCCAGAGAAACAGAACCAATAGGCTGTATATAAAGAGAGAGTGATTTATTTTAAGGAATTGACTTACATAATTATAGAACCTGCAAGTCCAAAATCTGCATGGTGAGCCAAAAGGCTGGCCATCCAGGAAAAACTAAATGTTGCCACTGAAGGTCTGAAGGCCATGCACTGGTGGAATTCCTTCTTGCTTGAGGGAGGTGCAAGTCTTTATTGATGACAGCCTCAATGGTCTGAATAAGGTCCACCTACATTATGAAGGACAATCTGCTTCAATCAAAGTCCATCAATTCAAATGTCAATCTCATCCATAAAAAAACCCTCATAGAAACATCCAGAATCAAGTTGACCAAATATCTGAGCACATGTCACAAATATCATGACACAACCAAGCTGATACAAAAAGTCAACCATTATTCTTTGTAATTATGTATTCTATGTAATTATGAAACTCTTCTGTTTTATCTGTTAGACTGAGGAAGCAAGAGTATGATAGTGCCTTAACTGACTTTGTCTTTTTGGGGTTTGGGGTGGTTTTTTTTTTATTCTAAAGATAATGAGGTACAATTCAGGATTAGGTATGCAAGTGGTAATCATACAGGTAAAGTTTGAGCCTCTCTTTGGTCTCACATTGGTTTGAGATCACATACCCCTATTGATGTCAGGTATCCCCCTCCCTCTCCTGGCAGTATCCAACTCCTTTCTCATAGTATTATGGTAAATGTTCAGGGTCTGTTTATGAGTGAGAATATGTAGTACTCAGCTTTTTGTTTTTGTGATAGGGCACTGCGTATTGTAGACTCTAAATTCATTCAAGTTGCTGAGACGTCTATGTTTGTCCTTCTTTAAGGTTGCATAATATTCAATCGTGTGTATGTACCATATTTTTTTTTATACAGTGCAGTTTCAGTGGGTAGCACAGTTGTCTCCATGTTTTTGCTATTGTGAATAGTGCCGCAATAAACACGTGTGTGCAGGTATCTTTTCTGTAGAATGGTTTACATTCCTTCAGGTATATTCCTAGTAGAGGGATTGTTGGTTCATATGGAAGGTCAATTTCTAATTCTTTAAGAAATTGCCACACTTTTTTCCATAGAGGTTGAACTAATTTACGTTCCTACCAGCAGTGTAGAAGCATAAAACCTCAAACTGTAAGAATCTTAGAAAACGCAGGAGACACCCTTATGGAAATTGGAGTAGGCAAATAATTCCTGTTCAAAACCCCCAATGTCCAAGCCATAAGTGACAAGATAGAAAGTGGGACCTCACTAAACTGAAAAGCTTCTGCAAATCAAATTAAACCATTAGGAGAGCGAGGAGACAGCCCACAGAATGGGAAAAAAATATTTGCCAACTGTATATCTGACAAAGCCCTAACATCTAGGATCTACAAGGAACTCAAATGAGCCAAAAGGAAAAAACAAATAGCCCCATTAAAAAGTGGGTAAAAGACATGAATAGATACTTCTCAAAGGAAGATATACGGGCAGTCAACAGACACATGAAACAGTGCTCAGCCTCACTAATCAGAAAAATGCAAATCAAAACCACATTGAGATACCACCTAATCCCAGTAAGAATGGCCATCAATAATAAAACAAAAACAGCAGATGTTAACTGCCTTTGAATGTTTAAGGTCTATCTTGTATTTTGTCCCAAATAAGTACTCAATAAATGTTTATTAAACTGAAATACTTTGGATCTTGTCTCTGCACCTCTCTAGGCTACAACACAGCACATACTTAAGATTATTTCTTGAGATGTTACTTAGTGAAAGGGACCTATGTACTAAATTGTGTCCCCCAAAATACGTATGCTGAAGCTCCAACCTCCAATGTGTCTTTATTTGCAGAAAAGGTATTAAACGTGATAATTAAAATTAAATAAGACCCTAAGGGTAGTAACTCAATATGCATATTGTTTTTATAAGAAGAGGAAGAGACATCAAAGATGTGCATGCATAAGTCCCTGTGAGGACATAGTGAGAAGGCAACCATTTGCAAGCCAGGGAGAGAGACCTCAGAAGAAAACAACCCCACTGAAGTCTTGATCTTAGACTTTCAGCCTCTAGAACAGTGAAAAAATAAATAAATTTATGTTGTTGAAACAATTTAGCCTATGGTATTTTGTTATATCAGCCCTAGTAAATTAATATATCATCTAATACTCTGTACCCCACTCATTCGAAAAAAAAAACAAAACATTAGGTTAGGCATGGTTCCAGGTCAGGATAGGGGTCTATAAAAGTTGTGAAGAAAGCACAATTGGTTTCAACTTAATGTAGCTAAAACGATGAGTGGACTGGACAGAACGGCCATGGAGTCCCTTTGAAGAAACTAAATATTTGAAAATGGTGGGTGTATGCATATTGGCCTCCTTTCTGAAGTTCTGAAATAATAATTGAGCTTTCACTTCCCCAATGTAAAAAATGGCATGAACACTTTCCTGGAGTATTTTAAAGTTTAGGGAGAGTTTCAAGGGATAGCAGTCATTCACTCCTCAGTCTGAATTTGTTTTGTCTGCTTTCATAAGCATTGAGATTACCCAAAATATGAGAAATGAACTGAAAGAAGAAAAGGATGATTTAAAAACAAGAGTTTGCTCTTGCTCCCTCCCTCTCTTGCTCTCTCTCTCTCCCCACCTCTCTCAAGCCCTCTCTCTCCCTCTCTCCCTCGCTCTCTCTCTCCCTCTCTCTTAAAAAAAATAAAAGAAAAAAAATAAAAAATAAAAAAAAAGAGTTTGAGGTGACACAGAGAAGAATTTAATAATTTCAAAATTCAAAAACATATCAGGGATGTAAGCACTTCTTCCAAAATTCACCCAGGGTTGTCCTTATCATCCTCTGCATCTTAGAGACAGACCAGAGTTAAAAAGTTGGGGTTTTTTTATTTAATTTTCATGACTATTATGCTTCTACTTTCAAAGTGAAACAAATAAAAATAAGAACCTTCATGCTACTGCCTCTCCAAGCATTTTTTTTTCCTCATTTTTCCTCTAAAATCTATTGGCCTTCTCTGTGTCAGGCCCTCCATAGTCTTTTCTTCAAGAAATACTCTTGCTCCCCTGTCCTCCTTAGACTTCTAAATCCTAGCCATCCATGAAGGTGGAGAAAATTATCTCCCACCTCTAAACTCTTTTTGTCCTTTCCATTTATTTGACACTTAAAATATAAACATAGAGCTAATTCCTTTTCAAGTATTAGTTTTAATTCACTTATTAGATAAAGTTATTTCACAACAGAGAACGTTTTGTATATTTAACTATGGACCACATAAAGCATTGACTGAGCCTCAAAGCATATAATAAGTCTCCAGAATCACAGCACTGATTGACTGGTGGGTGAATGAGTGATTAAATAGCAGTACGGTCTTGCTACAAAGTCTCTGTTCATTGAGCATAGATTTCATGCTTACCATGATATTTGACATGTGACTATATACTGCAAAGGGTGTCTCGTGTGTAAAGAAAATGCCACTAACAAATTCTAATGGGCTATGGAATGGTCTTTATTTCTTTTGACTTTTAATTGTATACATACGTTCCTACCTGAAACAAGTATCTGTATGCAAAGCTGGTATTCTTTGAGAGCAATCTAATCATTTATTCATAAAATATTTATTTTATTCCTATTAGTGCCTTTCACTCTGAGAGGTCCTGAAGATATAATTATGAGTTTGTGTGTATGTGTGTGTTGGAGGAGAGGGAGGGAGAGAGAAGTTCTCTGGACAGGAGATTTGCCGGTGAAACAAGTTTGCTGTGTACAGGCTACCAGCTTGTATGTGTCCAGTGAGATAGGACACACTCATGCACATCAAGTTGCATGAAGTGAATGTATTACTTCATGCAGCAAGGGATAGGTAGCAAGGGATAAAAGCTTCAGATTCATCACAAATCATTCCCCTAAGACTCTGGAAAGTTTTCCTGGGCAGACGAAGTATTGGCTGCACATGCCCAACTTGCACTATAGCAGAGGGATTCCAGAAAGCAGCCCACCCTGGGTTTTAAGTTCCAGAGCAACACGATTCACTGAGCTAAAGTACTGAAAGACATTCTGTCTCTAGTGTGGACTGCAACAGAGCTGGGGCTGTTTTGAACAGCTCTCCCAAGATGCTGCATTCCAGCACATTCTACAGTTGAGACCAATAGAAAGATCACTGCCTATTGCCTACCTGTCCTTTCATCTTTCCATTCATGTTATATGGCTACCATGGAAGTCCTGGAAAGGGAGTTATTTGCTCAATGTGTTTGGCAGCACCTAAAATGGCCCCCCAGTGATCACGATCTTTGGATATGTGTGAGCTGGATCTACAGTAGACTTGCTTCTATGGAATACAATACAGCATGATAAAATTATAAAAGACTGTGACTTCTTTCTTGCTTGCACTGTCTCTCTGACCCTTGTTCACTCACTCTGAGGAAGCAAGCTGCCATGTTGTAAGCAAGGCAAAAAACAGGAACGTGGCAAGGAACAGAGAGCCACCTCTGAGCCTCAGCCCAAGAGGAACTAAATCTTGCCAGAAACCACGTACATGGGCTAGAAAGTCAAGTTGTGCCTGGGATCTTAACCTATAGAAACTGTAAGATAATAATAAATATTTGCTGTTTAACTAAATCTTGGGATAATACATGACACACAATAATTAGATTATGAATATGGTCAGTAATAGTGGAGAGTCTTTTATGAGGAATCCCTTTGTGTATTTACCATGGGCATAAGGATATACATTTAGAGAGAGGATAATTTTTTCATGAGAGGTAGTGCATTGTAGTAAAGATGTAAAGAAGTCAGCATTCTAGTTGTAGCTCAGACCCTAAATAGATGTATGACAATGGTTGGACAAGGTATATGTCTATTACATTTTGTGACCTGAATTTCCTATTTCATAAATTAAAGGGAAAAATTAGTTTAGGTCTAAGATCTCTCCCTGAGCTAACAGCCTCTACCCATATGAAAATTTAAAAATCAGGCTGATTCAGACCTACAGAGCTCATCGTCTGTTTCAGCTCTGTGTTACTTTTCTTTGAATTGAATTTCTTTGTCATAGGTGCTGGGCCAACTTCTAACTCTGCATTTCAGTAGAGCAGCTTTTGTGTGTTCCCTCATCTTCTTATTCTTCTTGCTTAGTTTTTATGGTCATATTGAGATTTCAAACCAACAAATTATGGCAAAAAGCCAGCATGCCTCACTACAATTACTTTCAGAAATAGCAAAAAATAAAAATAAAAAAAATTCATTTCCATATACTAAATGTTAGTAAGGTAACGTCTATATTCAAAGCATTCATTTTGTCTCAAAACAAAGATTTAGATAATCAGTTATATTGCTTATAAATAAAAGTGATAACAGAAACAAAGTGGGAGAAATGATATAATCTACTCATGACAGATGCTGTAACATATTTAACAGCTTTGTTTGATACGTCTTTTTGTGTTATTTTAAATAAATGAAAACAGAACTGAATTATTATATTAAAATGCCTTATACCAAGAGTTTTAAAAGAAAAGAGGAAGAAAAAAGCATCCTTTGTGGCTGAAAGTAACAATTTAGCCTGATTCAATAATGACTTCAGAGAAAATATCTAATCCTTCAGCACACAGTTCCTTTCTTTCTATGTAAATAGTGCATATCTGCGTTCCTGATTTTTCTTTCCTTAGTACGTCAATTGCAAGATATGTGGCCTGCAACTGAAGTGTGAATTTATTTATGAACCTTATAATATATACATAGGCTAAGAAATTCTGCATACCCACCCAATTTCCATTCAAAGAGGCCTTCAGAACCTAAATAAAATTTGTGTCTGTATGCTATCAGGGAATTCTGTTGCAACAGGTTCACCTACTAAGCTAGGTGGACTGGGGCAAGCTACTTTACTATATCAGTAAGGCTTAATTAAGGGAAGATCTGCTTTCCAGTTCACACACATGGTTTCTGGTGGGATTTAAAACAGATCCTCTCAGCCTGGAGCTCAGGGGTTGCCCTCTGTTCCTTGCCACATTCCAGCTCCTTGACTTGCTTACAACATGGCAGCTTGATCCAACACAGTTAGTGAACAAGAAGGGCCAGAGACAGTGCGAGCAAGAGAGAAGTCACGGTCTTTTATAACTAAATCTTGTTGTATTCAATTCATCAGAAGCAAGTCACTGGATCCATATCACACACCAGAGAGTAGTATCAGAAGATCTGGGTCATGGGAGCCCATTTTAAGTGCTGCCTACCACTTCCCTGTACATACACACCCTTCTCTCATCAAATTCACAACATTTTTGCTGAACTGACAACATAATTCAGTATCAAGTGTTGTTTTACAAATATTTTTTGAGTTGGAATATAGAGATAAAAGCATACTATTCCCAATCAATCTTTTTAACAAGCCCTCACTAAATTCATAAGATATTAATCAAATAATGAATGTTGGAAATACTTTGCTATAATTATAGGAGACATGTTTTCACAATATGTTTCAAATATGTATCACAGAAAAGACAACTAGATCCCATAAGTCTGAATAAGGGTACAAGTGTAAACTACCTCTGCTGGTGTGACAAATAACATAACAGAAAATCAATTTAATGATAAAAATTTTTAAATGACAACTTCAGAGAGAAGATGTCTTTGGAAAACTTTATCAACTTTGTTAATTTCATAAGGACAAAAAATTAAATGGTTTTATTAGATAATATAAGTGGATAAACATTCATTAAATGGACTCTAATATGAAGAACTTATAGCAAACACAATCTGGAGATAATCTCTCCTTCAAGCCAAGAAAAAAAGTTGAATGAAAGGGCTGTACTATGATAACAAGATGCTAGATGATAGCAACAGATGAGAAAGTCTATTTGCTTATTCTGTCAATCATGCATTCATTTATTACTCATTCATAAACATTGAGTGCCTTTTCAGTATTAAGTATCATGCTTGGTATCAGTTTTTCAATAGGAAGTCCCCTATTTGGTCATGATTCAAAGTCAGTGAGGAACATTAATAAGTAAACCACATTTGACACAATTGTGGCATATAGTTATTGCTGGGGAAGTGAGAGGGTGTGAGACTGCTAAAATGTAAAATCTAAGCTGGGTTCTGAAAGGAGTTAACCAGCTGAAGAAATTGGGGAAGAATATTTCAATAGATGAAATAGCATATGCTAAGGCCAGAATAAGGGAAGTTGCTACAAATGATAAATTAAAAGGTTTTACTAAAAGGAAAGGACAGGACAGGAGTGGTAGCTCACACCTGTAATCCCAGCACTTTGGGAGCCCAAGGCAGAAGGATCACTTGAGCCCAGGAGTTTGAGACTAGCATGAGCAACACGGTGATATTTACTCTCTGCCAAAAAAAAAAACCCAGCTGTGTTGGTGCACACCTGTGATATCAAATACTCAAGAGGCTGAGGCAGATACTTGGGAGGCAGAGATCAAGGCTGTGATGAACTGTGATTGTGCCACTGCACTCCAGCCTGGGTAAGGACCTCTTCAATACTAAGTCCTGTGCTAAGTATCAGGGATTTTGTTGTTGTTGTTGTTGTTTTCAATAGTAAGTCCCTTTCTGAATAATGACTAGAATCTACAGAGGAATATAGAAAGTGAAACATATTTAACACAGACACAATTATGCGGATAATGTAGACACTGGAGAATCTAATTATAGCTACAGATTCCCTTCCAAGAAAATGCATTCTCTAAATACATGAAGACTTAGTACACAATTTCAGGTTGCCAGGACCCTCAAAAATTCATCTACAAACAACTAAAATATTACTACAGAGTAAGAGCATTTGGTGTACGGAGTCTCACTGATTTCTATTCATGGTGCCCAACTACAACACAAGAAAGTTTTCATTGACATGTGAACATTTTCTAGGTATAGCATTCTGTGATTAAAAACACCCTTACCATAGGCCAGCTCAGTATATTTATTTTATAGCCTTTGATTCAAAGAAAGTTTGAGCCCCTCACCACAATCAACTTAAACTTCATCTATGCACAATTGTTATGTTTATATAATCATCTTTTTAAGAGCTGGTACAACAAACATAAAGATTATTTTTACGTATCTTGTTCCCAAACCAGAACATTCACAAAATGTTTAATTATAAAGTAAGAAGAAAAGACAGCCAAATAAAGTTGGTCGCTATAGAGTATCTGCTTGTGGTAGAAAGAGATGTTTCAATGATATTTCTAGATTCATCCAAAGCATTAAGCTTAGACTCTTTTGCAACTTAAATTTCCCCTTCTAGTCATATTTGAAGTTGCCAGTGTGAGACCGTTAATTTTTACAACTAACCACAGAGCACTAAAACAACTTTTTACCTGTCAATTTAAACCTTCTATAAATTTACTTAAAAGGGAGAGGGGACTTTCCTTTTTAACTAAATTCATAAAAATATCTAATTGAAATGATACAAAGTTCTTTACCTAGGTGAAGACATAGTCAAGCTTGAAAATTAAGTTTAGATATCAAGGAATAACTGGTCCAAGCAAATGTTTCTTTTGGAAGGGGGCTGGCTAACTAAATAGATTTATTTTATAGAATGCGAAATTGAGGCTCAGGTTCATTGAAGAGGAACTTGAATCTAGAGGGAAAACCACATAGTCCAACAGACAAAGCTATCCAGGGAAAACCACAGAGCCCAATAGACAAAGCTATCCAACTCTATCAATCTAACAAGGGCTGTTGTTTTTAATTTCATTTAAATTCAATTCTGTAGGTTTAGACTTAGTTGAAAAAAACAAAACAAACCAAAGAGCTCCTCATTCATTTAGCACATGAATGCATAAACTCATCTTTTTATCATTCATGTATTCATCCTTTTATCATTCATCTGTCCAATCAGTCAGTTTAATAAGTATTTAATAAGTAATTTCTTGGGGTGTATTCAGGGAATAGGAAGGAGACCTGGCTAAAGCAGTGAGTTGGGGAGTTTTTGTTAAGAAATGGGGTCAGAAGCCGGGCTCGGTGGCTCAGCCTGTAATCCCGCGCCTTTGGGAGGCTGAGGTGAGTGGATTGCCTGAGCCCGCGGGTCCGAGACCTGCCTAGGCAGCGAGACCTCATCTCTACAATAAATCAAAAAAAAAAAAAATCAGCCGGGTGTGGTAGCGCATGCCTGTAATTCCGGCTACTTGGAAGACTGAGGCGGAAGGATG
>NW_007033783.1:489025-564347 GCF_000164805.1 Carlito syrichta
GAAGGATCACCGGAGCCCAGCAGGTCGAGGCTGCGGTGGCCGGGAGCAGCCACTGCACTCCAGTCTGGGCGACAGAGTGAGACTCCAACTCAAAAAAAAAAAAAAAGAAAAGAAATGGGGTCAGAGATGTAAGCAGGAGCCCAGCCAGCCTTGTTGACGCAGAGCAGAGAGCAGATTTTCTTACAAATGAAAGATGAACTTATTCTAAAGTTTTAAATAAGTTCTCAAACTTCTATGAGGATAAGAATCACTTGGAGAACGTGTAAAAAATACAAAAGCACGAATGCCTTCCTTTGGGAGTAGGTTTTGATGTGGGGCTAAGAAACATGGATTTTTACAAACCATTAAGCCACCACCACTGCTATTACCAAACCCTACTCCAAATGCTGCGATTCTGATAGAGATAGTCTTTCAAGTACATTTGCAAAATCCTGGCCAACCATACATAATGTCCCCCCGCACAGCGTTAATTAAATTTCATGTGCACATTCTCATCTGGAGATGCTGATAAAACTCAAATTCTGATTCAGTAGGTCTGAGGTAGGTCCATGCATTACCAACAAGCTCAGAAGTGATGCCAGTGTGGCCAGTCCAAGAATCACACTGTGAATAGCCAGGACCTGTTGCTCTGCCAGAAATTTGAGGGTTAAGATATTAGAAATGTAAATCTTTTCCATAAAAGATTTATAAGCTAGAGGGGAAAAATGGAGATATAGCGGGATACTCTGGGAACATGAGGCATATGAAGGGAAAGCTCACTTAGAAAAAAGACTCTTGAACTGAGATTTGAAAGAAACAATCTTACTCAGTCACATGCTCTTCAAGAATTGACTGCTAATAGAGAAACAAGCCTAATACAAAAATAAATCACTTAAGTCATATATTTCTATAACCAATACAGACAAATACTGTCTACAGGGAAGATAAATTACCTGTAACTGCCCCTCCTATACATCTCTCATACATTATAAACTGACCAATGGTTTTATGGGTTTACCAAGATGTCTCTTACAGTAGAGTTCTTGGCGTCAGAAATAATCATGTAGTGCTATCAACATCCAGTCCTTTGATTCATATGCAACACACATTTTATAGGTATTTGTTGATCACTGTAGGTTTCAAAGAGAAGGTGGGTTTGTGGCCTATGCAAACTTTCCAAAAATAAAGGTGCTTAAGAAACACTATTCCTTTTTTACTCTCTCTCTCTTTTTTTTTAAGTCAGACTTTCACTCTGATTCCTAGACTTGAGTACAATGGCATACTCATGGCTATCACAGCCTCAACCTGCTAGGCTCAGGAGCTCATTCTGACTCAGCCTTCCAAGTAGCTGGAACTATAGGTAAATTGTTTTATTTATTTATTGTGGAGACAAAGTATCACCAAGTTGCCCGGGCTGGTCTCAGACCCCTGGGCTCAGGCAGTCACCTCTGCCTCCCAAAGTGTTGGAACTAAAGGCATGAACCACCATGCCTAACAGGTAACAATATTTCTAATTAGAGAAACAGTGTAAAATGTCATTACCTCTAACGTTCTATTACCCGAATTTTGAACACATGCCAATATCACAGAATAGGACAAAGCTCTTTCTATTGAGCCCCAAGTACATATCAAAGACAACAGAACCAAACTTTATTTACTGAAAGATCCTATAAAATATTATTCCTTTAGTTCACTGTTTTGTCCATGTAATTAGTAACAAATAAAAGAATTGTTCATATTGTCCCACTCTTAAGGTTGCCATGTCCATGAAGCCCAAAAGCATTTATGAACACAAGTAACTTAGCCCATGGTTCCAGCTACTTGGAAGGCTGAGGTGGAAGGATCACCTGAGCCCAGCAGGTCAAGGCTGTGGGCTGTGGTGACCATGAGCGTGCCACTGCACTCCAGTCTGAGTGACAGAGTGAGACTCCGACTTTAAAAACAAAAAAAAGCAGAATTTCTCAAGGCTCAATTCCATTGTGTTAGACATTTGAGAATCAAGAAACAAGTAAGGTATAGTTAATCTTGTCGACAAATAGCTGTGGAAGACAGGTATATTAGCAACTCATTGTGACACGGTGTGATATGATTAATGCTACTTTAGGGGCATGACTCAAGACCTTTCTTCTTGGCCTACAGACAGCATCTGTGAAATTTCCTTCAGTCATAAATCCAGAAACTTTGCAGTTCTATATAAAAGATGTCATTCTTTACCATAACCAATTTACAAGTTAGAGAAAGAAACGGCTTCTCTTCTTCATAGCAGTGGTTATGATTAGTTGGGCCAAAGGCAGAGATTAGATCAGAGGAGGCTACCCACTGGCTGGCAAGCAGATAGGGATTCTCTTATAAGAATAGAGTTCAAGTAACATAGACACGGAAAGTTGGGAGATAAATGATCTTCTAGTGAAATGTTAGAATGAAGCTTTACGTCCATTACTGAGTTACTACTGCTCTTTTCACAGTTACACTGGTTTCTTCTGTTCCTGGGAATTCATGGTGATTAAACACAAGGATTCTTGAGGCAGACTTCTTGAGACTAAATCTAAGCTCCTTTACTTATTTGCTATGTGGCCACCAGCAAGTTTAACTTCTCAGTGGTAAGCATTCTTTATGACAAATGGAGATGATACTACTGCTATCTACCTTTTAGAGTTATTGTGAGAATTGGTACTAAATGATCACTATCTCCTATATTCACATCCAAGTGCAGTCCTTTCCCGAATGTGACCTGAACCTACTGACTTGCGTCTAGCCAATAGAGTATAACAAAAACGTGGAATAACACTCAGTATTAGGTTAGAAAAGACTGTAACTCTTCTCTTGCTATAAGACTCTCTTTCCTGTTTGCTTTGACAAAGCAGGCTGCCATGTTGAAGAAGCCAGCGTGACAAGGAACTGCAGTACCCTCCAGGCAATAGCCAGCAAGTAACTAGGTCCTTCAACTAAACTGCCCTACTCAAACTGAAGGGTTAATACTGAGCTTGAAAGTGAATTCTTTATCAGTCAAGCCTTTAGGTAATACTGCAGACCCTGGGCTGACATCTTAATTTCAGCATTTTATAAGACTATGAAGTAGAAGACCCAGCTAAGCCATTTTTTAGGTTTCTGTCCCATCAAGATTGTGATATAACGAATGTGTGTTGTTTTAAGTCACACAGTTTTGGGCTAATCTGTTACTCGGCAAGAGACAATAATACAAATAGGGGTTTTTTCCCCCCTGGTACTTCAAAACAAAAGAGTAACAATTGAGACAAAGAGAAGGGAGGAAGCATTTTTACCTAAGCACAAGAGCAGGGAAGTTTTTCTTTAATAAAAAGAACACTTTAATGGGATTTATATAATGAGTAGAATTGTACCTGACTGAGAAGGAGAGACAGGCACCGTAAGCAAAAGAAACAAAATGATCAAAGCATAAAAGTAGTAGGCTTTCTAACATTTTCTTCCTTAAACTATTATTCAGGAGATGATATATGGCCCACAGCAGCAAGAATGGGGGAAAACAGCAGGAGAATACTCTGAAAAGGTCAGTTAGAAATAGGAGTTGAACAGCTTTGAGACAGGCTGAAGAATTTTAATAATTTTTTTATAGCAATGAGAAACTGAACTAAAGATTTGGTAATAAGAATGGAAAGAAAGGGAAAGATTAGGAAAAGGTATTTCTAAGGCAGAATCAGAAGGGTTTGTTTGTTGATATATTGAGTTAGTAATAGTGTGGGAGGAATTAATTATAACTAGCAGTATCTAGTTTGGTTCCTAGATACATGGCATAAAGTCAGCTTTAAAGGTAAGGTCAGGCACTGAGTTTGCAGTACTTATGTAAATGATGATAACCAGAAGGCAAGCAAGCAAATATGTATTTAGTATCAATCAGCATATCAGAAATTGTGGGAAGACATTGAAGTGAATTAAATTGTTAAGCAAGAAGAGCTGAAGAATGAATTGAAAACCTGGGAGACAACTACTAAGGAATAGATTTTAACAAACCAGGTGAGGATGCTGAGAAGGAAGTAATATGAAAAACAAAAAGAGAAGTTTGTGTCTATAATCCCAGCATTTTAGGAAACCTAAGCAGAAGTATCACTTCAGGCCAGGAGTTCGAGATCAGTTAGATAAGATGGAGTACTCAAGTCTCGACACACAAAAAAGTAGGGGGGTAAAAAATAGCTGAGCATGATGGCACACATCTGTAGCTCCAGCTACTCAGGAGGCTGAGGTGAAAGGATTGCTTAAGCCTAGGAGGTTGAAGCCTCAGTGAGCCAAGATCATGTCACTGTACTCTGGCTTAGATAACAGAGCACGATTTAATTAAGAAAAAAGGAAATTGTCCAAGGGAGGTCATAAGATATTAAAGGATAAATATTTAAGAAAAGACCACTATACATTGTAACCAGGACAGTATTGTTGGCTACCAAGAGTAATTTCAACAAAAAGGTCAATTCAGACTTCTGTATTTTGAGGAATGACTAAGGGACCTAGGTGGACAACGGTGAAAGAAAATTTAATCTTGTTCAAGAGGCTGGTGGTAAATAGAAAGAAATAAAGTAAACTTGTGAAGAAATATAGTACAAGGGTATTATTTATTTTTTTTAATTAATTTTGGGTAATTTTACATTATAAGAAAGAGCAGTTATGGTCAAGATCTGAGGAGAAGGAATCAAAACAGGGAAAATGAAAGACTGTCATAGATATTATAGAATGAAGGAATCAATAAAGGGGCAAAGCCATGGAAAAGAAGGACATGAATGAGTTGATCATTTTCTTTGACAGAAGTAATAGAAGTAAAAATTTGTAAAGATATGATTTTGTACGGTGACAACAGGGAAAAAATTTAAACAAGTTCATTTTATTTAAACCAGATCAAAGTTTTCTTATGACAGTGATGACTGAAAATTTCGAAGAAAATACTTATGCTTCCTGTCTGCCTGGAGATAAGGTTACAGAGCAAAGGTGGTTTTTAAATGACCGAGAGAGGAGATGGATAGAAGTGGATTGCTTTACTAGGAAGAGAGTTTATCCTAGACCTACTGGTTGAAATTAGAAAGATAAAAAAAAAAGCAGATAGCCCTAAAATATGAAAATATCAAAGAATCTTAAAATCGTTTTCTTATTTACCAAACACCCTCCATTGCAAGGCACATAATCAATTAAATGACAGCTTTAAGATATAAAAGAAATTTTAATTGAATCTGAAGAACATTTTTTTATCATCAAAGACTCATTCAGACTCTACCAATATTAAAATAGCAAAATAGATTAGAGAAAATGCAGGCATCTTCTTAAGAAACAACTTTCCTTTTAAATCGCAGTATATTTTCCAGCAGACTCTTATACTAGGATCTTCCTAAACTAATTTTGATACATAAAATCTTGCTGATTGATAGTTTTCATTGCAATGAGATAAGGTCCCGGTGGCAACTAACAATGAACAGAATAAAAAATAAAAGGTTGTCTTTTCTCCTAATTTACATGGTATACAGCTCTTTCTAAGGAAGAAGCACTTTGAATTCTAGTAACCTGAGAAGTGAGATCATGTAGTTACAGCATTAAAAGAAAGCAGAATCTTCACAATACATAGGAAAAGACTTAAGCAATAGTTAAAAAAAACTTGCAAGAAAAATGTTTTACCTTAATGGGTAAAAACCATTTAAAATACTTTAGAAACAATTATAAATATGAATACATATCCTATTCTAATGATAACATGGCATGTAGTCATTAAGCCATGGTGGGCAATATTTGGATTCTAAATTAAGATACCACAATAAAGATTTACTTAAAAGTAACAAAACTATTTCCTTAAAGTGTTCTGTAATTGAAATTGTCCTTCATTTTGGAAGCTCTTTCCCTGAATTTTCTGCATAAATAAGAAGGTGAGCTCTGCCTGGACATTGCCGTGCTCTGAAGAGCTCCCCCTAGTTCTTCCAACTCTACCATCCAATCCAAAGACTCTCATGTTTGGCTGGAAACTGTAGTATACATAGTCTTGTAGGTTCATATCTAAATTCTGCCTCTCAGCACTGTCTTTTTAAAGATTCCTCATTTGAACTACCTGCCTCATATTTTATTTTCAGATTTGTCTCCTTAAAACTACCTTTTAGATCACCTTGGATGTCATTTCCTTGGTCCTCAAAATCTATCCTGTGGCTCTGTCCTTTCCACAACAGAGGTACAGCTTAGGCTCTCTTAAGTTGGACTCTGAGGTCCTTAAGAACAAATACAATGAGTGATATCTATGAGGAACACAACTAATAATGCATTTATTAACAAATAAATGCAGTGTAAGGCTTGCAACCAGAGTATCTGCTTGTCCAGGGGAGAAATTCACACAAGTTTATCTTTTACTAGACTACCCTGCAACTGAAACAGAATCAATACTGCTTTCTGCATCTATAAAATCACACTGCAAATAGAGTAGCACTATAATTCCAGCACATTTAGCTCCCAATAACTTCAGAACAAATCTAAAGTTTTAGGTGCCTAATGTCAATTGGTAACAATGGCTGAAAACCATTTCTAAGAAAAAGGCATGTCAGAGTCTCTGTAAGACCAGAACAGCTAGTTGGTGCTGTGTATGACCCAAAAGGTAATTGTGGGAAGTAAACCCTATCTGCTCTTGGATAATCATGCACTGAATTATCATTTTAAACCACAATTGAAGACTTTAAAGCTTTTCCAATACAAGTTTCCAGTAATTTTTCAAACAATTTAGTTTAATTCAAGGCAAAATGTGAGTACCTTCAATGAGCTTTTTTTTGATAGGGAGGGGTCATGTAATTTAGTGCTCAGACACTGATGAGTGCTGTACTTCAAAGAAAATATAACTCTTCTGATAAATCTGACAAGAAGCACCATTATAGAAATCAGTACCTGAAAATGTGGTTAGTGAAACAGAGTACGACTGTATTTCTTCCCCAAAGAATGTCATCTCCATCTGGAGACTAGAAATGTGAGCCTACATAGAGAATATCTTTTTAAAGAGCACAACAATCAGGGGAAATGTCATCCTCATTAATCATCCTCTCATATAATAGAGTCAACTATAAAAATTGTATTGAGTCTAATTTTCCAAGAAGGTGAAGGAAACCGTGAAGCTTAAGCAACTATCAGACCTAAATGTTAACTAAAGCTAGGCTCTTTCCTCATGTGTGTCAGAGAGTGCTATGGCCCCTGTAACTGATTCCCTTTCCCCATCCTTTCTCTGTGTTCTCTCCCCCAACACAAGAGAAAACAATGAAATCAGGGAGAAAATTGACAGTGACCCTCAGATGAAAAGGCCATTTTAGAAAGAAAAGAGCAGTCCAAACATCCACTCTTTTATCAAACAGGATTGACTTTCAATCCATCAAAATCACTCTAAATATCAATTTAAAAATAATCTAAGACAGGCGGGAACAGTGACTCATGCCTATAATTCCAGTACTTTGGGAGGTGGAGGCAGGAGAATTGCTTGAGGCTAGGAGTTCAAGTTCAGCCCGGGCAACATAGTGAGCCCTAGCTTCTACCGAAAAAATATATAAATATTAACTGGGCATGGGGATGCGTGCCTATAGCCCCAGCTATTTGGGAGACTGAGGTAGAAGGAGCACTTTGAGGTCAAGGTTGTGGTGATCTGATGTGTCACTCTACTCCAGCCTGGGCCATAGAATGAGACCTTGTCTCAAATACATAAAATCTATGAGAAGTTATAATTGTGAAATCTCTTGATTTTCACATTTTAAAAGATCCCAGTGTAACAGAGTAGAGTTGCGTAGAATTTGGAAATGAATTGTCAATCCATTGGCATTGTTTTTACAGACAAAATTACAGCTTTTATTTTTCACAATCATCTTAAGTAGCAAGAGGACTGTAATGGATATATTACTGGCTTGTCATTGTAAGGAAATGACCAGTGTGATGGTTAATTTTATGCATCAACTTGACTGCTCCAAGGGATACCCAGAGAGCTGATAAAACATTATTTCTGGATAATGTCTGTATAATCTAAAAGAGAATAACATTTGAGTGCTATGGTCTGAATGCTTGTTTCATCTCCCCCTTTCCCCAAAAAATTCAAATGATGAAATCTTAACCCCAAAGTTATTGGCCTTAAGAGATGGAGCTTTATGAAAGGTCATTTGCTCATGAAGGCAGAGTTCTCATGAATAGGATTAGTGTCTTTATAACACAGGCCCAGGGTAGCTTGTTCAATCCCCTCCACCTTGTGAGGGTATAATGAGAAGGTGCCAGTCTATGTATCAGGAAATAGACCCTCACCAGACACAGAATCTCTCAGCATCTTGATCTTAGACTTCTCAGCCACCAGAACTGTAAGAAATAAATTTATGTTGTTTATAAATCATCCAGTTTAGAGTATTTTGTTACAGCAGCTCAAACAGTCTAAGACACTGAATAAAGACACCAATGATGGTGGTCATCATCCAGTCAGTTGAGATAGTGAATAGAACAAAGATGAAGAAAAGGTGAATTCTCTCTCTCTTCTTGAGCCAGGACATCCATTTTTTCCTGCCTTGGGTATTAGAAGGCCTGGTTCATGAACTTTTGACTCCAGGACTTACACTAGTGGGGCCCCTGATTCTCAGGCCCTTGAACTCAGACTGAATCACACCACTGACTTTCCTGGTTTTCCAGCTTACAGATGGCAGATTGTGGTACTTCTTGGCCTCCAAAATTGTAAGAGCCAATTCTCATAATAAATATTCTCTTATATTTCTATACATTGCATTCATTCTGTTTTTCTGAAGAATTCTGATTAATACAATCTGTTACTGGTTGTTTACTTAATGTAAAACCAATTGAAATGCTAACATGAAAGAGAATAACAGATTGAAAGATGAACAAAACAAAGAAGCAATTTAAAGACTCAAAATACACTCATACAACCCCAAGAACACCACCACGAACAAAAATTCTTATAGTGCAATAAATAAAAATCTATAACAGATTCAATAGAATGTATTTTTGTTTTGTAAGCTTTTGCTGTTAATGGCCAGAGAGTAAATATTTTTAGGCTTTTATTTTCTCTCACAACTTGTCAACTCTGTATTGTGGTGGGAAAGCAACCATAGACAAAGGCGATCAAAAGGCCATAGCTATGTTCTAAAAAATTTAGTGGTGTGATTTAAAAATACAAGGGGCAGGTTACATCTTGCCAGAGGACCATAGTTTGCCAGTGCTTGATTTATACCAGGTCTTCAGCACATGCAAAGTGCTAAGCACACAGTATGTACTTTCTAAAACTTTAATAAATAAGTCAATACAATGGAAAAAGAACTCTCGAATGCACCCACACAAATATATTTATTCCAACAGAAGAATTGTTTCACACAGAGTAACTAAATAATAGAATCTGACTTTTAGAATAGGAAGTAGCCTTTAAAATATCTAAATATCAATTTGTTAATTTCACAGATGAGGAAACTGATGCCAAGAACGTTCAAATGGCAGGCACCATGTTACATGAATTTTTTTTCAAAAGGAAAAACACTTTTCAAAAAATCCTAAATAACCAAACAGATGCAGTGATAAGGAATAAGAGAAATGTTATTATAGGATTTTATTGTTTGTGATAGAATAAGACAAACAACAATTTAACATTTCTCTGTTGTTTTATTACTCTATCACAATTTACCATAAACCACATAACTTAGAGAAACAACTTTTTCTAATAAAAATAAACTGAGTTCCTGTCTATTAACATTGTGAGTAAAATTGTCAGACACTGCAGATAGAAAAATAGGCTTGATTTTATTGGAGTAAGGTAGGAGCAACTAATGTTTCATCCATTTCTTCATTGCATGAGTTGTTTATCAGATATACACTGTTTCATCTACCATGTGTCTGCGCCACTGTTTCTCTAAAGATAGGTCTGCATATAAAATAGAAAATTATACAGATAACTATTTCTATACACATTAATGGAAAGAAAGAGCTTTATAGTAGCTATTTCAATAGCTGCTAAGGAAAGTGAAAAACCTCAGTTTATGCAGATGAAATAATAGGAGACTCATGATGCACACAAAAACAATGCCAGTTCGTCATTGCATTAGTGTATTATATTTTAGGAACAAACAGGGAAGAGTCTAAGGAAATGGTTGCTAGGGGAGGGATAAAACCCAATTAGCAACCAATTAAATGATGGATTTCAAATGTTGGCTCTTCTTCCAAATAACTATCTCTATTTTACAGTTTATTGTTTAAGACATTCCTTGCAGGGATGTTCAAAGATCATGGAAAAAAAACGAACAAGCTGATTAACCAACTTAAAAAATAAATGCCTTAACTAAAATAAATATATATATACAAATATGACTGAGTCAAAGTTAAAAATATGTAAACTTAGATAAATTGTTTTATCTAAAAAATAAGTAGTCCATAAAGACCAAACATCATGATTCAGTAGAAAAGACAGTTGTTTGCCAGTCATGTTGAACAACCTTCAACCAAATGCTTTTCTTCCTCTTCTTCAATTTTCTAGTTCCTGAAGTGCAAGTTTGGACAAGGTGTTCTGTAGATTCCCTAGAGGTCTGTAATTTCAAATGTGTTTGCTTAAATGCTTCACATTTTCTAAATAACTATCCAACTAAATTAAACATTATCTGAACTTCATGGTAATAAGAGATACTGCAATTAAGGAACATGAAGCCATTGACCATTTCACATTTACCTTTCATGAGAAAATGACTTTAAACCAGAACAAAATTCAATAAGAACCTTTACATCACAAACTTAATGGTGATTCAAAATAACATTTAAAAATCTTTGAACAGACTAATCACTTCTGGAGAAATTTTAAGCCCAATGGATTATGCTTCCTTTTGTAAGGTATTTTTTTGACTAATGTTGCTAGTATCAGAATTGGCTGCATGGTAATAGGATAAAATTGTTTTAATTCACTCATGTATTACATTGCCATTATAGATTAGATTAGATTACAGATGGTCCCCAATTTATGATTATTCAACTTACAGTTTTTCAATTTTATGATGGTGCAAAAGTGATATACATTCAACATAAACAATACCTCAAATTTTGAATTTTGATATTTTCCTCTTCTAGTCATATGCTATATGATACTCTCTCACAATGTTGTGTAGCTAGCCACAGTTCCCAGTCAGTCAAGTGATCATAAGGGTCTGATACTCTACAATTTAGTGTTACCAGGATTTTGAGAAATTGTGTTTTATGGTTTTGCATTTCATCACGTCTACAAAATGCCTATCTATGTCTCCTGTTTGTAGTGAGAAGAGGGAGGCAATTACTATTGAGATGAAACTCAAGATAATTACCCAGCATGAAGGTGGCAAGCCAGTTCTGGCCATTGCATCTGAGACAGGACTTTCACAATCTCGACCATCTTAAAGGATAAGAAACAAATCCGTGATGCAGTAAAATCATCATCATCAGTTAGATCCACTGTCATCACCATAAAGAGTGGAGTCAATTGATAATATAGAAAAATTACTTGCTACATAGATAGAAGACAAGATACAGAAGCACATACTGCTTAGCCTACTGACAATAAAGCTATGTCAAGAAGTCTTTCTGATATGTTAAAAGAACATGCTGATGATCCTACCTACTTGTAAATGCTGGTCGCAAGGTATGGGGTAGTTCCAACGCTTCAAAAGTTATCAGAACTCTCATGATGTGAAGGTCAGTGATGATAGAGCAAGTGTCAATACAAAAAAGCCGTAACAAAAAAGCCTGGATGACATCAGCATTGTTTGAAGACTGGTTTTGAACTGTTTTATTCCATAGACAAGAGAATATCGTAGGCAAAACAACATCCCATTCAAGGTTCTTCTGATCTTAGACAATGCTCCAGAGAGCATTACCCACAGAGTACCCACAGAGTACTGGCGACATGCATCCTGATGTCAATAAAGCTTGAGTATTTACTGATGAACACAATTTAACTAATTCAACCAATGGACCTAGTCACATTAGCTGCATTCAGAGCATACTATTTATGCTAAATGTCTGCACAGGCTGTTGTAGCAACTAGATCTGGCCAAACATTCCAAGAGATTTGGAAAGATTTTAACATTCTAGATGCTATCTGGAACATTGCTGCAACATGGGAAGATATCACACAGCAACACATGAACAGCATTTGGAAGAAAGTTTTGAAAACATGTGAACATATTTAAAGACTTTAACAGAAATTCTACAGTTGGTGAAATAGTAACATTTTAGTGCTGGGAAAAAAAGCTAGAATTGGACAGTGATGAAGGTGATATTCATGAGCTTGTTGGCATTAGGGTTGAAGAGATTTTCAATGAGGAACCAATCAAACTGGAGGAAGAAAGAAGCAAATAAATTGAGGCAGAAGAGGAAGTTATATCCAAAGCACAGGAATGTTCTCAGCAAAGAAACTGGTGGAAGTATTCGCTATTATCAGCAGTGGCTCACGGATGTTAGAAGAAAAGGATATCAATTGCAAGAGATTCTCAAGAACTGACAGGCAGATACAGGACACTGTTGCGTCTATAGAGAAATATGCATATAATGAAAATAAGGAACAAAGTGTGTATTCAAAACTCAATATCTTCCTGAAGAACGCTATACCTGGCAAACCATCAACAAGGGTCATTACCTCAATGCTATCTACCAGTTAGTCTCAAGTCTCATGTTGTAGCATCCTCAACAACTAGCAATTAATTTGGGTTTAATGCTTCAAAGTGACTTCAGGCCCAGTGTGCTTTCAGCTATGTACATTAGTGGTAAGTACTCATACAACCATTCTGTTTTGTTTTGTTTTGTTTCACTTTCAATATTCAATAAATTACATAAAATATTCAGCTGTTTATTATAAAATAGGCTTTGTGTTAGATGATTTTGCCCAGTTGTGGGCTAAGGTAAGTGTTCTGAGCACATTTAAGGTAGGTGAGGCTAAGATAGGATGTTCAGTAGGGTAGGTATATTAAAAGCATTTTGACTTAAAATATTATCAATTTATGATGGGTTTATTAGGATATAATCCCATTGTAAGTTGAGGAGCTTTGTACTGTATTGGGGATAGTATATCTTTATACTGAAAATGGTTAATTTAGCAGAGTAGTTAAATTATTTCTCTATCGGAAAGTTACTGTCTTTTTGTCTATGTAATCTTGGGTAAACACCTTGAAAACCAACATGTAGCATCCAAAAATTTCAATGTTAGCAGAATTAGAACAAATTTCTAATCCTCACCGATATCAATAAAATTCAATACAGTTAACTGATTTCTTACTCCTTGAAAATTACTATTTTTAAGGACTTTTTACAATTAAATTTAATAAAGAACAGAGTTTCTTCTCCATTTATTTTTTCATTCATTTGTTTGTTCAACAAATACATAATGAATATCAATTATGTGCCAGGAATATACAGTGTTCTGATGTTCATTAAAACATTCAGATAGCCAGGCAGGGTGGTTGTGTGCCTGTAGTTCCAGCTACTTGGAAGGCTGAGGCGGAAGAATTGCCTGAGCCCAGTAGGTCGAGGTTGCAGTGGCCAGCATACCACTGTACTCCAACCTGGGTGACAGAGTAAGACTCCAACTCAAAAAAAAAAAAAATTCAGACAACTACTTGGAAAAAAAAAACTTTGAGTTTTCTAGAGTTAGATTTTTAGTCACATTACTTTGTTTTCTTCTTCTGTGATTTATTTTTTTTCCATTAGCTAGGCTTTTGCTTAATGCTGACTTCAACTTATTAATAATTTTAAAACATGGATGGAAAACTATACCTCCATAGGATATATACCTCCTTTATGCCTCAGAGCACTGAGGACCCTTGAGCCCCAGATATATAAGCTCTTATCTCCCTGTTTCTGGACTTTGATCCAAGTCTCTCAGTTTCCTAATCCAAAATTCTTAGAGCTTAGTACTAGAATTTACCATTCTATAATCCACTGACACTGTCCTGTAGAGAAAGTATAGTCCCATTTTTAAAGTGGGAAGTTGAGGCTCACCTCAGAGAAAGTTCATAATTAGTACAATTCAGTCTGTCTCTGAGCCCTTTTTCCCCCTGAGTATTCTAGAAGCATAAATAGACCAGCAGAGAAAAAAAAAATCAAATCCAAAAAGATGCACAAATATGCTTTATGCTCATTCCTGTCTCCATCTATGTTCAGTGAGTACAGGAATACATTTGCTTTTGCTGCTCACTGAATCCACAGCACCCAGCTGGTTTACAGGTGTATTATTTTTTGCCACCTTTTCATGAGTTTTTTAATGTTTATTATGGATAAAAATAAACAAGATAAATATAAAAGTATACATGTGCATTCAGGATTGTACACATCTGACAATAAGTATTGAACATTATTAAAAGTAGAAATAAGAAAATGTAAGCTTGAGTATGTTTAAATGAATGTTATTCTTCCTTGGCTTCAATATTGCCAGAGGATCATGCACAGATATACAAAGCAGAAAAATGAACAAAGAGTTACTGCTAATGACCTGATTTTCTTTTTGGTTAATTTCACTCAAATCAGGTACTAGACAGATATATCACATAAATGATCGTTCTGCTTTAGAGTAGAACAAATCTATTAGAAAATGAGTGTTCATAATTCTCATTCTATTAAAAATGAAAATTCCCTGCCCATGTTGTAGTAGGCCAAAGAATATATTTAAAATAGAAATTCACACTTACTGAGATTCAGAATGATTGTCATTTTCCCTTGTAACTCTGAATTTATTTTTAGTATCGGATAGAACATGCTCCAAGTCCCCATCTTTGTAACTAATGTATGCAGTAATATCAATCACTAAGCAAAAATAGAAACTGACAAATGGATAACAAGATATTTGGTCTTTCAAACCTAAATAAAACATCACAAAGTTGAGTTCTATGTAAGCTCTCAGTGTCAAGAGGGAAGAGACTTAGGAGAAAGGGCATATGGCAAATAGAAATAAGGGAAAGAAAATAATTTCTCTACCCAAATATTCATCTGTGTGGGAGGGTGGGGGAATCAGAGAATTCCTGAGTGCTGACTAGGAAAGAGAACTTCTGTGTGAGAGGTCCTCTATGAAACAGCAGGTGTACAGACTAGTTCCTCCTTGGCATTCTTACCTCTTTCCTAGACTTCAGCACAGGATCTTGGTTCTAGATTCTAGGCAGTACAGTAAAAAACCTAACAAAGATGGGCTTTGGAGGTTATCAAATCTGGTCAATCCAGGCTTCACCACTTAATATAATTTTACCTGAAAGAAGTAACTTCTCCAAAATTCCATTTTCTCAATTGTGGGGAATGTCAAGTAAAGTAGATTACTACTTTAGAGGTTACTGAGATAATTTGAAATAATGATCTTAAGTGTCATGCATTAATATACAGCTGACATTCATAAATTTATTGACACTCCTGCTGTTCTTGGTATTAGATCTAATAGTAGTAACAGAGTTAGTCGTGGCATTAGTAGTCAACTACTTACCTAGTAATATGGGAATGCACTCTTACTATGTAAAAATAAGCTTTAGCAGAGCTAAACTAACAATGTTCTTCTTTTCCTTCTCATTCTGGTATATAAAAATTATGATGTCAGAGTCTTTTGTTCACTCTTCTTAATAATATCCAGATCCCTACAACCAAGCTTGAAAATTAGTAACTTAATTAAGTAGTCTGATATCCCTTCTGGTTACACTATTCTGGGTAACATGTTGCTCAAGCCAGTTATTTCGTTAGTGATGGAACTAACTGCTCCAAGTTTAAACCTACTGGAGCCACAGTTACCAGTAATTCACCCTTCAGCTGATAGGATGAAGTGATGATGAGCAGTATTTCAAATTCAACTTTAATTCTAACTTTTCTTAAACCAAGCCTTAACATTTAAATCTGTAGAAAATAGTGAAAAAATAAAATAAAATTGGACATTGATGGTCACTATTGTCTTCCCGGTCCTTGTAATAGCAGCTAAAGTAATAGAAATTAGCCAACAATGTTTATATTGGATAATGGAAGCATGCAGAAGGAAATTTTTTATTAGAAATTAGCCACCAAATATAGAAACTGATAGATGAATTGGAAGAAAGAAAATTCCCAATACACATTACTGCAGAGGGCATTTTTAAAAAACAGTTGAAAAGCATATCAGGAAATTCAACATTTGTTCCAAAAAAACTGGAAAAGCTTATCAATTCTATCAGTCCTCTTACTTTGCAAAACAATGGTAGGCAGTACTTTTGATGAAATTAGAAATAATTTGAAGGGATAAATTCATAAACTCCTATCTTTTCTTTATAATCACTTTTTTATTCTGAATTAAACAATAAGCTTGGAAGGTTTAGAAAAGGCAGTCCCTTTATTTTCCTATGTGGGTGATCTTACTTTGAATTTGTGTTACTCGATGCCATGCAGAAAACATTCCTCTTCAGACACCCAAAAGATGACGGCTCATTCTTGAAATCCTTCTTACCACCTAGTTTTGGCTTCCTGTGAAAGATGGGTAGTTCCATCTAACAGCCTTCTCAATCCTCCTCTTAACATCATCATTTGGTCCTGTGTATTATTCATTCCTATGGCTGCTTGATTTCCTTTAGGTGAAAGGTTCTCAAACCAGAGTTTGAGACCTCTTCATATCAAATCTCAGGTAGGGTCAACTTTTATCTCCAAGGGACATTTGGCAATGTCTGGAGTTCTTTCTGACTGGCACCACTAGAGGAGAGCTATTGGTATCTAGTGGTAGAGGCCAGGGATGCCACTTAGCATTCTACAATGCATAGGACAGCCCCCAACAGCAATTATCTGGCCACAAACATCAATAGCTTAAAAATCCTGCAAAAAGGAAGCAATGGAGATGTTGAGATATTTCCAATAACTTTAAAAAGCTTAATACAATGTGTACTTATCTAAGATCACAATGTGCAATTTAAATTGTCTGTTTTCAGTTGAATTCATGCTAAATTGGTGTGGTGTTGCTTCTTATTTCAGGCTCATGAGAAGTTCTGACTGGCAATTGTCTTTTTAGAGAAATGATTTATTTTTAATAGATGTAATTAAGCTGGCAATTTAAAAAATAAGGGAGGGTAAATAAAAGCCCTTCTAAAAGCAAACCAGTACTTTGACAGGCCAAGGCAGAAGAATTGTTTGAGTCCAGGAGTTCCAGACAAGCCTGGGCAACATAGGGAAACCTTATCTCTACAAAAAAAGAAGAAAGAAAGAAATTAGCCAGGTGTAGCGGCCTGCACCTGTAGTCCCAGCTACACGGGAGGTTAGGTAAAAGGATTTGCTGAGCCCAGGAGGTCAAGTCTTGAGGCTGAGATGAGCCATGATCATGCCACTGCACTCCAGCCTGAGGTGAGCCATGATCATGCCACTGCACTTCAGACCAAGACTCAAAAAAAAAAAAAAAGTTTAACATAAAGTATAAATAATCTTTTTTCTGAAAAAAGTAATTCCCAGATAAGTTTTCCTTCTTTCCTAACTTGAATTTCATGATAGCTTCACATATTAGCTTGCAACCTGTGGTTTTAGTTTTGATTTTAATTGGTTATTCATCTCCCTGCTCAATTTTTGGCAACCATACAGATCTCTTTATGAGGCTTTCAGACTTTAAAGTCTTTTCTTAGTTCTAAATAAGAAAATCATTTTCTTGACCCAACTATTCTGCCCTCTTACATTTCTATTTTTTCACTAAAGTTTTCAAGTGGAATGCTTTTTCACTCTCTTTTGATTAGCTCTCCTCCATGTTTCTATGGTGTGATTTATTATTTCTGATCTACAAGAATCACTATGACCGAGGTCAACAACAGTCTTTTTGTATGTATGAAGTTTCCTTCTATCTCCATTTGCCTTGATACATAAGGCAGGCAAGGAGCAGTGGGGATGGTAAGGACAGTTGGTGACCCACTTTTAACTTAAGCATGTTGAATGGTATTATGCTGTTTCCAAGGTAGAATCTGTGTGTTACCCCTTCCTCCTCACAAACTATCCCCATCTCACTCCCCCTGAGACTTTGCTAAGTCTCTCTACTTTCTGTGTATCAAATTGTAAAATCTTGAAATATATAAATATCATTCTATTCTGTAGACTATTATAAGCCTCTGACATCTTTTAGAACAGTTGAGTGGCACCTCAGCCTCCAAAAAAGAGGAAATTCTAGGGGCTTTATGTCCAGAAAACCTATAGTTTTGGTAATTCAGAATCAATATAAAAATACTCCTTGGAACAGATGAAAAAATCAATTCATGGTTATGAATAATGTGTAGTTTCTAAAATTTAAAGATCGTGGGGGTATAAGTGTTCATTAAACCATTTAACTGGCTGAATAAAATATGTCCTGTGTGATGTGCACAAGGACAGATCCAGGAGGCCTCGCACAACAAGTAACAAGTTCTGCTTCTTCTGCTATGGAGTTGGAACAGTTTACACACTTGCCACAGAAGTCTACCAAACAATGTGCATATGAGACAATAGAACAACTAGCATATGATACATTCCTAAAACAGCAAAATGGAAAGTTTTGATACAATTATTACACGCACTGAATGAAGGTGACCCTGATTGAAGAGTGCAGCAGTGCAAGTGGTTCCAAAACGTGGTCCGAGAAGATGAAGAGTTTGTGGGGGAAATGGTTTGGTCTGAGAAAGCATTTTTTAATAATTTATTTATTTATTATAAAGATGTAGGTTACTATTCAGGGTTAGGTATACAAATATTGATCATGCAGGTACCTTTGTTGATGAGGCACACCCCTCCCTCCCCTAGCAGTCTTCCCCAACTGCCAGTCCCACCCCCGCTTCCCCTGACAGTTTTCCGCAGTCAATTACTTTCTTATAGCATTATAATTGTTCAAGTTCACCTTATGAGTAAGAACATATGGAACTCATTTGAAAGTAGAGTTTAAATTGAACAGGACAGTGAAGTTGAGTTTCCCTTACATTCTCCTGACTTAACAGATTTTACTTCTACCTATGGAGGGCCTTAAAGGATGTGCTGTACCTTAGAAAACCAGCTACCGTGGCAGTACTTGGGGAAGAAATTGAAATAGAATGTACAGAGACACAGTGAACACTTTGGTCAACATTGCTCAAGCAGATTATACTCTCCATAATCAGAAGTGTCTGGACGCCGATGCTTTGAGCACTTCTTGTAATCACAGAAGTCAAACATGACTTGTATTCATCTTTTGTTATCAGTATATATTATTACAATTTTAATAGTTTTTTCCTTTCTTAAAATGTGTGTAAATATTTTTGGCATCCTTTGTGTTAAGTATATTTTGATACTAATCTCTTATTCTAAATATTATACATATGAGTTTGCATACACATATATAATCATATATAATATCACTCTATGATCAATAAAATGTATGTATCTATACGCACAAGCATGTCAATTTAAATTAAATGATATATGAGAATTTTTAAGAAATTAAAATAATTACCTGATCGCACTCCAATTTTATAAAGTAATTAGTATTCAAAAACCTGAAATAACTACTCAAAGTCATACAAGTTGGTTAACAGAATTAGCTTGAACTAATAACAAGAACCTCTCATTTTTATTCCAGTGTCTTGTACACATTAAAATTTTCACAATTAGCTTGTAGTGCAGGCAGGATGGTTTTTATTGTTACCTTTCTGAAGCTAGAACATCAGAAAGGGTGCAGGACATCTCTGCACCCAGAAGAACTCATCAGAAAAATAGGGATGATTAAATGAGAACATGTTTGTAAAGTATTTACCACAGTACTTTGACACAAAACAAATTGTCAACAAAGTTTAGCTTTTGTCGTAGTAGTTGTTTTGATTGTTATTAACACTGAAATGTTACTAGTGTAAAGATGGCTCCTTTATAATTGTCTATAATCAGATCATTCTATCTGATTATAGACAATTATTATCCCGCGTCTTGCAGACTAGGGATTTTTGCTTTGGATCAATGAGGCTTAACATCAGAGCCTTAGAATGTGTTTGACACTTATAAGTGCCAAAAATGTGTGCTAAAATTGTCGAATATATGTGGAAATGTTTCATTCAGAGAAGAGAAGTGAGAGTTTTCATCAATTCTTAGCATTCATCCATGTCATGACATGTATCAATACTTCGTTCCTTTTTATTGCTGAATATTATTGTATTGTATGGATTACCACATTTTGTTTATCTATTTGTCAGTTGAACATTTGGTTTGTTTCACTTCATAAACAATGTTGCTACAAACGTGTGTAAACATATTTGTGTGAACACTTTTTTGTAATTCTCTTGGGTATATACCTAAGAGAATTTCTGGGACAAATGATAACTCATATTTAACTTTCTGAGAAATTGCCAATCTATTTTCCAAAGGTTCTGCACTATTTTACATTTCCACCAGCCATGTGTGAAGGTTTCAATTTCTCTGCGTCCTCAGTGCTTCTTTTTTGAAATTATACCCATCTTAGTGAGTGTGAAGTGGTATTTCATTATGGTTTTCATATGAATTTCCCTAACAACTAATGATGCTGAGCATTCATGTGCATATTAACCATCTGTATATCTTCTTTGGAAAAAATATCTATTTAGATCTTTTCCCCTTTTTATTGGCTTATTTGTCTTATTATTTTAATACTAAGAGTTCTTCATGTAATCTGGATACTAGACTGTTACCAGATATATGATTTGAAATATTTCTTCTGCTCTGTGGGTTGTATTTTCACTTTCTTGATGATGTTCTTTGAAACACAAATTTTTTAATTTTTGTGAAGTTCAATTTATCTATTCTTTGCTTGTTTTTTAGCTGTAATATCTTTAAAAATGCTTAATACAAGGTGACAAATATTTACACCTATTATTTTTCTGAGAGTTTTAAATTTTAGGCTTTTCTAATACTTTTATAAGAGTAGGTCTTTTTTGAGTTAATTTGTGTATATGGTGTAAGATAAGCGTCTAACTTCTGGAATAATAGTAGAATATACTTTAATATAGTTGATGCAGGTAACCAAGTTATATCTCTATCACTACATTTAAGATATTGTCTAATTCGTGGTTGAATATATTTCAATTTTTTTATGAGGAAATTGAAAAAAGACCTATATACTAAATTTTTTAAAATAATTAAATTATAATTACCTGGCTTATTTTACTTAACATAATGATCTCCAGTTTCATCCATGTTGCTGCAAATGACAAAATTTCATTTTTTATAGACAAATAGTATTCCATTGTGTATACCACATTTTCTTTATCCATTTATTTATTTATTTATTTATTTTAAATTATTATTATTTTTTATTATAAAGAGGTGGGGTACAATTCAGGGTTATGCAAACATTGATTATTCAGGTACCCTTGTTGATGAGGCAAGCCCCTCCCTCCCCTAGCAGTTTCCTTCAACTACCAATCCCAGCACCTTCCCCTGACAGTTTCCCATTACTGTCAATAATGGGACAGTATTATAGTATATAATACTGTATTATTATATGGTATTATAATTTCTTATAGTATTATAATTGTTCAAGGTCCACTTATGAGTAAGAACATATGGTAATCTGTTCTTTGTTCCTGTGATAGATCACTGAGTATGATCGACTCCTAATCCATTCAAGTTGCTGCAAAGTACATATATTTGTCCTTTTTTATGGCTGCATAACATTCCGTTGTGTATATGTACCACATTTTCTTTATCCAGTTTATTAATAAACACAGATTGATTCCATATATTTGCTATTGTGAGTAGTGCTGCAATAAACATAGGAGTGCAGGTATTCCTTCGATATACTGATTTATTTTTCTCTGGATAAATACCCAGTAGTGGAATTACATAATTTTATGGTAGTTCTATTTTTAGTTTTTTGATAAAGTTCTATACTGTTATGCAGAGTGGTTGTACTAATTTACTTTTCTACTAACGGTGTATGTGTTCCCTTTTTTCTCATCCTCACCAGCATCTCTTTTTTTTTTTTTTTTTTGTCTTTCTGATAGTAGCCATTTTAACTGGGGTAAAATGCTATCTCACTGTAGTCTTAATTTGCATTTCCCTGATAATTAGTGATGTTGAAAATTTTTTCATATACTTGTGAGCCACATGTATTATCTTCTTTTGAGAAATATCTATTAATGCCTTTTGTCCAATTTTCAAAGGGATTGTTTGTATTTTTACCATTGTGGTGTTTGAGTTTTTAGTATATACTGAATATGAGCCCTTCCCTTTGTTGCATGAATAACTTGCAAATATTACATGTTCTTATTCATATGTGGGGGCTAAAATTGTTGATCTCATGGAAGTAGAGAACAAAATGATAAATACCAGAGTCTGGAAAGGGGGGGCAGTAAAGAGAGACTGGTTAATGGGTACAGTCACACAATTAGATAAAATGAATAAGTTCCGATGCTTACTAGCAGAGTGCAGTGACTATAGTTAATAACATATTCTATATTTCAAAATAACTGGAAGCAAGGACTTAAGATGTTTCCAACACACAGAAATGATAAATACTTGAGAAGAGGGACACTCTAAATACTCCATTTTGATTATTACACAGTCTGTGCGTGTAACAAAATATCACATGTACCCAATAAATATGCACAAATATCTTTACAATAAAAAAGATAGAACGAGTGCAGTGGCTCAAGCCTGTAATCCCAGCACTTTGGAAGACTGAAGCAAGAGGATTGACTGAGCCTAGGGGTTTGAGACCAGCCTGGGCAACTTGGTGAGATCTTGTCTGTACAATATATCAAAAAATTAGCCCGGTGTGGTAGCTTGTGCCTGTAGTTCCGGTTCTTGGAAGACTGAGGCAGAAGGATCGCCTGAGCACAGCAGGTTGACACTGGGGTGGCTATGAACATGCCACTGCACTCCAGCTTGGGCAACAGAGTGAGACTCTGACTCAAAGGAAAAAAAAAGATAACTGTGTTGTAAAAAATTATAAATTGCAGACATAAAATTTTTAATTAAAAAAGAAATAAATTTAACTTTTAAAAAGTATTCCCTGTGACAACAGGAGGTATACATGAACTACACTGAGAGGTCATATTATTAGCGTTTCATTCCAAATAAGCTGAGGGAAGCACTATTCAAATCACATCATCTTGAGCCGCTCACACAGCATTCACAGCAGAGAGTGAAATTGCAGCAAAATAGTAGAAATACAATAAGGAAATCTCTGAAGTAAGAAACAATTAGAATTGGTATTTTGATTATCATATTTTGTGAAGTGCATCATAAGTATCAAAAAGATTTAAATTATATCTGCCAAAAATGTTAGTAGAAATTCATCTAAATACAATAAAATAATATCCTAGCACAAATCAAGCACGATCCCTCAAAACATCAGCAAGTTTAGACATCTCTCAAAGAGAATTCTGGACCAAGCCAAGACAGAGCTCTTTATCTTAGTTACACTTGGATAGGTACATGGTCTAAGTAAACTCTCACTAGATTGGTACAGTCTTGATTCTGGTTTTAAGATTAAGCAAACCAGGTAAGCAGCACAAAAAGAACAGTTATGCCCAAAAAGAGATGTATGTACCCACTTGTGTATGCAAAATGATTTTCTAGTGTACAAAAAAAAAATTTTTAGAAGCTCTACTTATATTTTTAATTTTTAAAAAAGACTATTCAAGGTATATTGCTATTTAACTATTAATATGACTTCATATTGATATCTTCTTTCAGTCTATAAAATAGATAATTTTTGTCACATAGAAAATTTGTCCCAAAGAAATTCCACAGCATGGAGAGGTTGACAAGAGTGGCCTAATTCGTTCATTTGCTTTCCACATAGAAAAAAAAAAAACCAGAAAGGAGATTTATGGATTATATTATCCACTTGTAAGTAAACTAATCCTCATTAAATGTGCAAATAACTATAGAATATTTTTGTAAAAAATTATGTATTGAACATACTACTAATAATAAGGGGGAAAATTGAACAATAAAAGAATGACAGAACTAATTCTTCTAATCTGTAGTAGCAAAACTTCATCAGCCACATTGAAAGATAAACTGATAATCTATTCAGAGTTGACAAGAAGATGACAAAAATGTTAAAATTATCTAAAAGGCTTTTGAAATATGAAATGTAACCAGACTCGGTGGCTCAGCCTGTAATCCCAGCGCTTTGGTAGGCTGAGGTGAGTGGATTGCCTGAGCCCGCAGGTTCGAGACCCGCCTGGGCAACTTGGCAAGACCTCATCTCTACAATAAAATGAAATTTAAAAATCAGCCGGGCATGGTAGTGCGTGCCTGTAATTCTGGCTGAGGCAGAAGGCTGAGGCTGAGGCAGAAGGATCACCAGAGCCCAATGGGTCGAGGCTGCAGTGGCCAGGAGCGGTCACTACACTCCAGTCTGGGCGACAGAGTGAGACTCCAACTCAAAAAAAAAAAAAATAGGAAATATGAAATGTATATATTATTTACAACAAACAACATTATATTATGTTTGTGACTTTAACAATGAATAAGTGATTGCTTTTCAAAAGAACTTCATGCTAGAGTATTTGAAAAAAATATTTTAAAATATCTATCTGCATATGGAGTCTGTTACAATATGTGCATATTAACATTTTAAAAGAAAATCTTCCCACCAACAGTGTAGAAGTATTCCCTTTTCTCCTCACTTGCTCCAACATCTGTTGTTTTTTGACTTTTTAATGATGGCCATCCTTAACGGAGTTAGGAGTTAGGTGGTATCTCATTGTAGTTTTGATTTGCATTTCTCTGATGATTCATGAGGTTGAGAAATTTTTTATATGCCTGTTGGTTGCTTGTATGTCATTTTTGAGAAGTGTCTGTTTATGTCCTTTCATCTTTCAATGGGCTTTTTTTCTTTCAGTTTGAGTTCCTTGTAGATCCGGGATGTTAGACATTTATTCGATGTATAGTTTGCAAATATTTTTCCCATGTGGGTTGTCTCTTTACTCTCATGATGATTTTTCTTTTTTTCCCTTTCTTTCTTCTTTTTTTTTTTTTTTTTTTGCTGTGCAAAAGCTTTTCAGTTTGATAAGGTCTCACATGTCTATCTTAGCTTTTATGGCGGTACTCCTTTGTGCATAAGGATGTTTCCTACATTTTCTTTAAGATTCTTATAGTTTGAGGTTTCACTTTTAGGTCTTTAATCCATTTAGAGCTTATTATTGTATATGGTGATAGGTAGGGGTTCATTTTCATTCTTCTGCATGTGGACAACCCGTCAGTGCAACCTTCGTGGAAAACAGAGAAGCCCTTCCTAAAATAACTAAAAATTGACCTTCCATATGACCCAGCAATCCCGCTCTTAGGAATATACCCAAGAGAACATAAATCATTCTATAAAAAGACACCTGCACATGCATATTCACAGCCACACTATTCACAACAGCAAAAACATGTAACCAGCCCTACTGCCCATTGAAAGTGGACTGGGTAAAGAAAATGTGGTATACAACAAACTGGATGGAGTTGGAGACCATCATACTAGGTGACCTATCACAGCAACAAACTGAATACCTCATGTCCTCACTCAAAAGTGGGCCCTAAACAATAGCCACATGAGCACAAGGGAGGAATTGAAAGTTGTTGGGCATTGCTAGGGGTAAGAGGGAGGGACGAGATGGGGAAGAACTTGTCAACACAAAAGGTCCCTTGTTCACTACTGGGGGAGTGAGGGCCAGCTAGAAGCTCAAACTTTACCTGTATGCAGCCTACTAATATAGCTAACCCTCACTTCTATCCCATATCCTGAAAACAAAATTTTAAAAATAATAAATAAGAAAATCTTATCTCTTAACTCTCTACAAATTTGAAAACAAAACATTCTAACTCGTCCAAAGGAAGAGTTCTAGATATTTAAGCCATTTGTTCAAAATCTAGAATTTTGTTTGTGGGAATAAGCTTTTGACTTCTAAGAAAGATGAGAATTTATTAGATGAATTTCATTCACAAATCTTTGCATAATAAATTAATGCAATTTAAAAGTGATTTTCATGTTATATTAATTCAATTCCATGAAATATTTCCTTTATTTAAATCTACTGCTTCAATGACTGCCATTAAAATCAATAATCAAGTATGCTAAACTCAAAACAAGATTTTTAAGTTACTTCATTACATGGCATTTAAACCAATATTTTCAAAAAGAATAAAAATATATTTAAATAGACTGCATCTTCTGAAATTTTATTAATAATAATCTTTGGTAAAAGCAGAAAAAGATATTTTTACTACAATAAAAATAAATACAATTATTTTAAGTTATTGTTCTTTATATCATTCTTTACTATATTTATTATAAAAATTTTATTTCTTTAGCAAATAATTTATTAATAATCAAATTTAGTTATATTTAAGGTATTCATGAAATTATTTACTCATTAAGGTATGTTATACAAAATTTGAAAATCACTGTTATAGAGAATGTTCCACAGCATAAGTTCATTACTCTCTGAATGTTCTTTACGGTGCACAATCATCTAATATAGTGAAACTAGCCCAGCATTGTGTGACCTAGATTCTAGTCCAATTTAAAATCTGTAAAACCCCAGGTAAGTCAACTCACCTCTCTGGGAAATTTTTGTCTACCTGTAAAATAAAAAGATTGGATTGAGGTTGATCTCTAATGACCCATCCAGCTCTAAAATCCTGGTTTCAAGATGTTCTTCCTATGAGACTTTGAATTTACAGCCACAATTCATTATAGAACAAATGATTTTAATGACATTAAAAGACAAATTAAAAATCAAAAACCATTTGTGAGAAAATGAAATACAATTTATATTAAATGCCATATCTGAAGAATGAAAATCTGATTGATCATTTTACACGCATGTATAACCTGCCAAATGTTAAGTAGTACTTTTTTTTTAAGATTAATAAAATGCTATCCCCAACATTCCAGAGCTCTCAATTACATTCTGCACAAAGCTTTGTAAATAAGCAATGCCAGCAGAGACTGAAAACTCATATTACTGCTTAGTTCTCATTTTGCAATGGAATTACGCTTTTTTGAGTAGAGTTACATCCTCATGCAAAAGAAAGGAAATAAAGCAACATATTCAGATGACCCCAACTAAAATGCATTAGAGAATATTCTTGTTTTTGGGTGAAATGCAAAAGAAGTTTCATATGTCATTTATCCAGGTTTTGTTCCAAAATTTTCAGTAATATATACATCACTTCCCAACTTATATTTTGGTTACAAAAAATTATATACGTTTTTCTTTTGGCTCTTTTTATATTTGCTGTCTTCCTACTGAGGATGCTCAAGGTAGCCAAGAACAAAAAAATTCTCACGATCATAAGTTAAAGTCAGCCTAATTTATTATAGTTCATATTCATAAGCATGCTCTCAAAGAAACATTCATCCTAAAATGTGTACATGTCTGAAATGGTTTTGAGGAAACAATCTTTTAGTTGCAGGATGAAGTCATTCCTACAATGGAGACTAAGCCTGAAGTCTATTCTACCAAGCAAGAGCAAATGTGGATACAATCAAAAGATAAGGTTAACTAGATATACAATCTTATGTTTTAATAAGAAATAAACAAGTAACTCTCGGGTTCATTGGAAATATTTTATTCACTCATGAATTCAACAGACATAATACTACCAAATGCTCACTGTGTTGTTGCCGACCTTAGGGATTTAATAGTGACAAAGTTCCTATCCAAGAATTTCCATTCCAGAGAGAGAAATAAAGTGATAAAGAAAACAAATAAGTAAGTAATAGAATTCTGGATAGTGATAAATGCTATATGAAAGCTATAGTATGTTTTCAGAAGTTGAACTGGCTATAATATACAGTGAGGAATTTTCAACAAGATGACAAAGGTATAACATAGATGAAATGTTTAGAAATTTTAGTCAAAGAAGAGACAGGATAAGTTTGGAATTCCAAATGTTTAAGAGTTCCAGATGATATAAAAAGTTATGACCTGACCACTTAATGAGCTGGGTATAACTTGTATACTTTGGAATAGAATAACAAACTCTGGGGCTGAGGCATCAGACAGGCCAACAACACAAATGTTGAACTAAGAGGAGAGGTGAAGAGAGAGATTAAAGCAAGTGATGAAAATTATTGATAATATGAGAGAGTAACTGTGGCAAAGTACCATTTTTTTAAAGTTGGAGATTATAACTGGACTTAATTTGCCTGGAATAGTGAATGGATTTTGCAGGTGGGTGGAAGAGGAGTAGTTTCCTCAAATCATTCAACAAATAGTTTTAAATGCATAATTGATCTAGAAATATATAAAATCTAAGAAACACAGCATGTAGAAAAATGAACAGTATTTAGTAGAAATGACTACATGGACCAAGTGCCATCAAAGAACAAAGGAAATTACTTCAAAGGGAGAATGGCTGTCAGAAGCATTCTGTAGAGTCAGAAGCATTCTCTGAGGAGGTGAATCGTCTGGGAACAATAGAAAGGGTAGAATGAAAATTTATCTATGGAACTGGCTAACTTGTTGAGATAGAGGAAATCACAGAGCATAATGTGGATTAAAGTTCTTAAGAGGAGAAGTAGAGAGACTTTTATATTTAATTTGTCCGTAAATGACAGAGATGTGATTAAAGAGATACAAAATTAAAAAGCCAATTCAAACAATAGACGCTAACCAATACAACACATATATACAAATACATGTACAGATATACACTACAGCGTAATATATAACATATATAATGTAATACATATCAAGTTTATGTTATATATATTTTTCTTCTTAAGATGTTTTAAAGGCTTCATTCACTCATTTATTCTTTATTATTAAACTATTTTTTGAGTACCTATTTACTAGTCAAAACATAACCCAGAATAGTAGGTTGAACATGAACACACAAAAACATTTGATAACCCCAGCTGTCAAGACAACTGTGCTAAAACAATGAAGTAGTCTTTTGCATTAAAATAATGAAATACTTTGAATTATTTCCTCTGATTAAGCTTCCTTTGTTGCTACCTGATTAATTTGGTGGCTTGAAAGAATTGACAGATATGCATATACTAATTGAAACACAATGTGTATTAAGCTATTAGCTTAGAATCTTACCCTTGTAGTGATACAACTAGGCTTGGCACATGAACTTGTATCACATGTTAATCAGTCCATAAATGTTAATGCTGAGTGGGGTGAGGTGTAGTTGCTCTGTGGATTCTTTGACTTGCAACAAAAAAGAATTTCAGAGCAAGTCCAAAGTATAGTTTAAGACGATTTATTAGAAAGAAAAAACACATTCAAGAACACGGATATCTTAAGAGAAAAGACACGTGCTTGCTTTTTCTTTTCTTTTTTTTTTTGAGTTGGAGTCTCACTCTGTCGCCCAGACTGGAGTGCAGTGGCCGCTCCCGGCCACCGCAGCCTCGACCTGTTAGTCTCCGGCGATCCTTCAGCCTCAGCCTTCCGAGTAACCGGAATTACAGGCGCGCGCTACCACGCCCGGCTGATTTTTTGATTTATTGTAGAGATGAGGTCTCGCTGCCCAGGCGGGTCTCGAACCCGCGGCTTCAGGCAATCCACTCCCCTCAGCCTCCCAAAGGCGCGGGAGGACAGGCTGAGCCACGGAGCCCGGCACGTGCTTGCTTTTAACAAGAAGCTTTAAACCGGGCTCGGTGGTTCAGCCTGTAATCCCGCGCCTTTGGGAGGCTGAGGTGAGTGGATTGCCTGAGGCCGCGGGTTTGAGACCCGCCTGGGCAGACAAGACCTCATTTCAACAATAAATCAAAAAAAAATTAGCTGGGCGTGGTACTGTGCGCCTGTAGTTCCAGCTACTTGGAAGGCTGAGGTGGAAGAATCGCCGGAGCCCAGCAGGTCGAGGCTGCGTGGCAGGGAGCGGCCACTGCACTCCAGTCTGGGCGACCGAGTGAGACTCGAACTCAAAAAAAAAAAACAAAAAAAAAAACAAGAAGCTTTATATAATTTTACAATGAGCAGAGGCATCTCTCAACCTTACAAGGTCACAATTATCTTCTAAATATTGAAAGCTGTTGTCTAAGTTTAGGCTTTTTTTTAGAATGTCATGTCTGTGTTTTGGCTAATTCCCTATTGTTTCTGTGACTTGCTGCACTGGTAGTTTCACATTCAAACCCACAAGGTAGTCTGGTCTAATATACCTGGATGGTCAGATGGAGGTCATGTACTAATAAGACAGACACTGGAACATTTAACTACACTGTGTCTTGATTATCTGACTTAGACCTACCTAAGAAAACTTGCCTAACTACATTTAAACTGTGTGATATGTTAACATGTCTGTCTCGTTTTTACATTTATTTTTTCCATTTTTCCCCGTCATATTTTGCAAACTCTTTCTAGTGTCTAAATGGTGTACAAATAAATATGATTTTCCCACAATCCAGATTACAGTCATCCTGAGGCTAAAATTCTTTAATAGATACATTCTGCTTTCTGAGTAATTTATTTTTAGTAAAAGATCCTGTTATCAATACATTTCTATTTGCTATTCATAGTTAATGTGTCTTGATAATAATAACCCTTTTCTCATTTCTAGTTTCTAAAGTAAACCACATGACATGATAAACAGCTAAAATTGAAAAACAAGTTGTATTGTTCTTAATTGAGAGGACTAGACAGATTCTTACCACCTACCATATTCTCTAAAAATGCTATGAAAATGATCAGGATAAAATCTGATATACACCTAATAAATATTTCAAAATATTTCTTTTTAACTGAAAAGAAAACAAAAATGCCAAAAAACAAACCATACAACAGAAAACATAAAACTGGTAATTTTGGACATTTCAGTCAAGCAATTCACAGTTTCTGTAAAACTGGCTGATTAACTCAAAAAAGTTTATTTTTCCAATCACTGGGACCAGAATACTTTTCACAATTTAAAACCATTTCATGCTGAAATTGTTCATACAATAATAGACAATTATTGATATTACAGTTATTCTAAAAGGAAATTTTCAAAGCTTTAATATTTCTTATGGGAGCCGGGAGGAAAAATGGAGGGACGGGAAGGAAGAGAAAGAGAAAGGGAGGAGGAGAGAAAGAAAGAGAGAGAGACAGAGAAAGAAGAAGCTGTGCTAAAACAATAGAGTAATCATTCACATTAAAATAATAACGAATTATTTCAGAAAGAGAGAGAAATTGAGTGAGTTTGACTATTTAACAAATGTATGACCTACAGCATATCCCAGGTAAATCGTTTAAAAGTAGTTAAATGTAAAAAAAGATCATTTCTTTTTTCTTTCTCTTGTCACTCACGTAGCTTTCACTCTTTCAGTCAAAATTTCATAAGACACTTCTTTCAAAAACATCTAAATAATATATAAACCCTTGAAATCAAAGTCATAATACAGGCTACATAGATTTTAGGGCTTAAAGGAAATTTTACATCTTGAAAGAAATCACTGCTAATTAAATCAACATTTTTGCTGTAGTCAGGAACAAAGACAGTAAAATGGAAGAAAGAAATTTCCTGAGATCACTCCCTCCTTACAGAGCGGACTCTACCAGTCTGTTAGCGAATATATCATTCTTTTGTTAACTGCAGATAAATTATTGGTCTTCCACTTTGCTTGTCCTTTCACCCTTTTATTCTGTCTTGAGGGCTTGGTTTGTTTTTCCTGACAGCATTTGAGATTTCTAAGCTACCACAGTGGTGCCAACCCATACTGTGCACAGTAAGTGAAGAAGAAACAATCTGGCTGTTGTTTTAACACTTTGCAAATAGCAACTTGTTTCTCCTGCTTGATTTTTGCCCCGGACATCCGTTAGTGCAATGATCAATTCACCAAATATAAGACAAGTTTCCCCTTTATCTTCCCCTCCTGCACTTTTGGCAATGTGAGATGGATATTTACAATGCAGAGTTTTGTTGTTTAATCCTGCATTGGAATTCTTTTAAACAATGAGGAATCGATTACCTTCCTCAACATTTTGCACTAATTTCCAATTGTAAAACACCCCAAAGAGCTAGACATTTTCTCTCTCTTTTTTTTTTTTTAAATGGACCCGAGTGACAGGACTCTTGATTAAATTAACCTGTATTGCAAATTTTCAGAGGGCAAGAATATCTTCTTTCATTGTTCGGGGGGCAAAAAAGGTATTTGTTACAAAAAGTATTGATGAAGTATATGCATTTACACACTGTATGAGTCTAATGTGCTCAATAAAAATTTTTTCTGATAGAAACTGATTTTCTTTATCAGCAACTGGTTCCTTTCTAAATACGTTAGGTTAGTAATTCTCAATATTTGGTGTGCACATTAATCATCTGATGATTTCATTTAAAATGGATATTCTTGTCTAATTCCTGGAGATTTTGCTTCTATAAGTATGCAAGTAGAACTCCTCCATCTGTAATTGGCCAAATGAGCTGGATAATAACTGGATTTGAGAAATGGCTTATAAATTTCTTCTGAGACACACAGCTCCCTATCAGAGTCAGTTCTTCTGGACCTCTGGACACCATCTCCAGCCTCCATCTCCAGGGTCCTCTGCCTTAGAGGATTCATCCTCTTAACAATTCAAATGTTAGTAACAAAATGACACAAAGCAACTCTTACATAATCACTTTAGAAAAGGACACAGAAAAAGCAGTACTTAAACTCCTTAAAACAGCCAAATCGTTTGTTTTTCTTATAGTCTACAATTTCTTTTAAGATAACGTGAATCAACTGGTCCTGAATTATTATAATATATTAAGCAGAAGTAATTAACCTGAGGTTAAAGGATAAGTTCCAAGAACTTGCAAATATTGTTCGCAAAATTGTATGTAGATACATGGAAATGTCTCTGATGAAAGAATCTCAATGAGGGTCACTGATAAAATTTCCCTTAAGATATAAGAATCTATCTATTGAAGTATAGTATGTAATTTTCCAGGTGTTTAATGTGTGACTAAACGTTTCCTTTGCCAGCATAACTAGTAAAAAATAATAATAATTCTACTAAAAACAAGTCACACATAAAATGTTTGAACACTGAGAGCTTTATATTAAAAGAAAATACATAAATAGGGTAACTATAATATACTATTTTAGGTTGTTCCTCACCATTGGATTGTCCCTGACTTTTCCATTCAAATGTCATCACCCTTCCCTTAGATCCTCTAGTTGTCTTGGTTTGTGGGGCCCAGTGGGTACTATACTTTATACCTAGCTATTGCCAATGTATCTGTCATTAGTGTAAAGTCTCTCTCCTTTGTAATAACCACAAATTGCATGATGGAAGTTGGGAACCTAGAGGAAGTTGGGAATAAAGTAAAAATAGTCTTTGTGAGAAAATCTGCACAATGGACACAGAACAGGATTTTCTCTCTTGCATGCAAACATTAATACATGCTCTCTAGTAACTATACTTATAGATACTGTTTATAACCTGCAGTCTATCTTATCAATGCAATAGTCTACACTGCCGTGAAAAGAAATTAGCAAGGAAATATGACCTATCAAATCTATAGGACAGGGAAATATTTCAAGAATTGCAATATTTAAAGAGCAAGGCCAGGCATGGTAGCTCACGCCTATAATCCCAGCATTTTGGAAGGCCAAAGTGGGAGAATTCCTTGAGCCCAGAAGTTCCAGATCAGCCTGGGCAACATAGCAAGATGTATTTTCTACCAAAAATTAGTCAGGCATGGTGACCTGTGCCTGTAGTCCCAGCTACTCAGGAGGCTGAGGCAGGAGGATTGTCTAAGCCCAGGAGATCAAGGGTGAAATGAACCATGATCATATCACTGTACTCTAGCCTGGGCAACACAGTGAGACCCAGACTCATAAATAAATAAACACATAAGTAAGTAATACAAGAGTAATAATTACCCTCTATAACTAAACTGGCTATGGTATTGGTGTATATATCATTAATCTGGCAACTTGAGAATGCAATAGGTAAGCTCAAACCAATGCACTCATAAAATCAACTTTTCTTAGCAACTGGAAAAGTAAAATATTTAAAAGGGCAAGACATGGTGGCTTATGCTTATATTTCCAGCACTTTGGGAAACTGGGATGGGAGGATTGCTTAAAGCTAGGAGTTCAAGAATAAATTGGCCAACGTAACACAATCCCATCTCTAGAAAATAAATAAATAAAAATTAGTCAGTCATGGTGGCACACATCTGTAGTCCTAGCTACTTGGGAGGCTAATGCAGAAGGATCCCTTGAGCCCAACAGTGCGTTTACAGTAAGCCATGATCATACCACTGCATCCCAGCCTGGGTGACAGAGTGAGCCCCTGTCTCTAAAAATATCTGAAGGAAGCAATATAGAAAACAAATTTTAAGTTAGGAACTGTCAGCCTGTTCACACGAAGAGTGGAAAGATATGAGGAAAAGTCTTAAAACCCCGAAGTCCAGCTTATATTAATATAATTGTGATTCTACTCTGTAACAAACATGTATGGTGAAGTTTCAAAAATCACTTCACAAAAAGAGAAAAGAAAATTGTGGCTAAAAGAAACTTAAAGCTGAGAAATATTGTACAAAAAGACAAGGGATTTTATCAAGACACAAGGGATTTTATCAAGACACTAGGCTAATTAAAACTAATTTAGGTTTAAAATGCAAAATAGAGCTCAATCAGATGCTTCCTCTTAAGGTATGCAAAAATTTCAAAAGAAATTTTAATCTATACTTCATAATGGATATTTGTTTAACACTACAGAAGAATATATAGCTCTGGTTCCTAAATACTCATTGAACTTAAAATTGAGGAAGACAATAAAATCAGTGTATAGTACTAGTTTAAAAGAAAGCTGAATAGCAACAACTCCTTGGAAACTTGGTTTAAGTAATTTGGTACAGGAGTACCTCGGCTTTCCCATATAAAATAAAAATTGAGAGAGAGATGTCATACTACTAGGAAACAGGAACAACTGTCTGTGGTTCTAATAATTCAAACCCTTTCTGCATAAGGAAACCACCCAGTTTATTCTTTAAGATGAGAAACTACAGAGCAGGGCTAGCAGTTGGGGGTCAGAAATATCTCTCAAAAAGGCTGAGGTTGATTTCCATTTTAACCAGTATGGCAGATTAATTTTCCTAAGAAATGCTATTTTACAAAATACCTAAGAATAGTACACAAAACATGAATCTTAAAAAATAATAGTGATAACTGAATGAGCTGACAGAAACAAAGCAGAAACTCTCAGAGGTCAGAAGTGTCAGAAAAGTGTAAATTCATAGAGTTCAGAAGCACCAAAACTGGCATTCCCAAGGGTTTTGTTTTAACTGACCATAATTTATTATAATGGAGCATTAAAAAAAAGAAAAAAAGTCCATGTCTCTTCGAAGCTAAGAGGTTAGATTGGAGACTCCCAAATAATGCTGAACATCTGAAAGACTTTCAATCTTGGTGGACATGACATATACAATATTATATGTTCATCACAATCTTTCTTCATGGACACAGAGTAACACCGTGTTTGCCAGCCTCCCTTGCAGTTTGTTTGGGACTGAGAGATGATGTTTTAGCCAAGAAGATGTGGGGGGAAATTATGTATTCCATTCTGTTTCCAGAACTTTGTACATAACTTGTTCCAGATAGCACAGTTAGAAAATGGAGAAGGACAGCCCACTCCACATTCGATTTGGCATTAGGAAAATAAAACTTCTTCCTAAGCCACTGAGAGGTTTGGGGTTTATTTTAAACTGCATTTGATCTATCTTGATTATTACAATAAATGAACCAGGAAAAACAAATTTTCCCTCAGAGAGAAATAACAGGAATACCTGCTCTCACATGGATATGATTCTGGAATTAGTACTTTTAGGTACGGTGAGACAAAACTCCATGCAAAAAATTGAAGTGGACTCAAATTGTTAGCAAACCCTGGATATTTTGCAAAATCAAATGCAAGTTCTTTCTCAGCAAGCAAACTTTATATCCATAACCAAATATTCTATACTTATCTGGTTTCAAAAATTCTATTAGCACAAATAAAAATTACACAAACAGTAACAGGTCACAATGAGTGAGAGAAGAGTAGCTACAAAAATAAAATATATTAAAAAAAAAAGAAAACAACAAACTGCAGAAGCAAAAATGTAAGAGCTACAAATGTTAGAATTATCACAGAGCGAATGTAAAATTATTATTTTAAGAATGTTTATATTAATGAAATACTGAACTAAAATTATAATTAGGCATAGAGAGTTCCTAAATTTAGCATGCAGATTTGGAAAGAAACAAATATAAGTTCTAAAAATAAAAATGTCATAATTGAATTTTAGAAACTCCAGATTAGATACTAATTAGATTCTGAAGATAAAATAAACTGAAAAATATGAGGATATTATTTAGAAAGCACAGAAAAAAAGTGGGATATACAAAATAAAGTTTATGAATGTGTATAATACTTGTTCTAAAATTTGCTTATAAAATTTTATATTAGCCGGGCTCGGTGACTCAACCTGTAATCCCGCGCCTTTGGGAGGCTGAGGTGAGTGGATTGCCTGAGCCCACGGGTTCGAGACCTGCCTGGGCAGCGAGACCTCATCTCTATAATAAATCAAAAAATCAGCTGGGCATGGTAGCGTATGCCTGTAATTCCGGCTACTCGGAAGGCTGAGGCGGAAGGATCGCCGGAGCCCAGCAGGTGGAGGCTGCGGTGGCCGGGAGCGGCCACTGCACTCCAGTCTGGGCGACCGAGTGAGACTCCAACTCAAAAAATAAAAAAAAATAAAAATAAAAAAACTTTATATTGGTGATTAGAAATAGGACCAAAGAAATTCTAGAATTGATAAAATATAACAAATTTAAAATTATATGAATGAATTTAACGTAGAATAGACATGATAAACAGAAAAGTAATGAGTAGGCCAAAAGAAACCATCTTAGATGAAATTTGGAGCAAAGAAGAAGTAAAGCAAAGATTAAAACATTTAAAGAATGAGACAAAATAATAAACAGTTAAACTCTCCTCTTCTAGAAGGAGAGTTAGAAATAGGGAGAAATACTGCACAGACATAATTACAGAAGTTTCCAGAATTGATACAAGACTCTAATACTAGATTCAGGAAGCCAGATATAATCCAAGACCAGTTTGAAACAACAGCAAAAAAGGACTACAGTGAAAGTCATGCAAGAAAATGGAAAAATAGCAAATACAAAACGAAGATATTAAAAGCCCAACAGAAAAGACAGAACAGTGACAAAGGACTTAGATTCAGACTGACGATATACTGTACTTCTTAACAATGGAAGGCAAGAAAAATTTGGATTAAATCTTCAAATGAACAATAAAAATATTGACATGTATAATTGATGAAACTGAAAACTAATGACAAAAGGACTTCTGCCTTAGATGGAATGGGTCAAGACAAAAGATTACTCTTGTGGCAAAACGGAGAAAGCCAGATAAATATATTTTTAAAGAATCAAAAAATGATAAAAGTAAAAAACTAAAATTCCAGAAATAGGAAAAACTTTAATGTGAGTGAGGATTTTTCTCTTTCTTTCTCCTAGGGGCATTTTCTGATTCTGGTCGTTTGCTGAGAACCTAGTTTGACCACTCAGAGAGCCTCAGCTAGGCAAAAGAGAAACTAGCAGAAGAATCCAGATCACCAAAATAAAATCCCAAATTCAGGACATAGAAGACAAAATGATAATATAAAAAAATCAACAAAACAAAAAAACTGGTTCTTTGAAAGGATAAACAAGATTGATGGATCCCTAGCTAGACTGACCAAGAAAAAGAGAGGGAAAGCCCAAATAAACACAATAAGAAATGCAAAAGATCAAGTCACAGCTGACCCCAAAGAAATACAAAAGATCATCAGAGACTACTATGTACACTTGTATGGAAACAAACTTGAAAGCCTAAAGGGAAATGGAGGACTTTCTGACATCACACAACAGGAAGAAATCGAGACCCTAAATAGACCGATAACAATCCAGGAAATTAACTATGTCATAAGAAAACTACCTGCAAAACGAAAGCCCTGGACCAGGTGGCTTTCCAGCGGAATTCTACAAAACATACACAGAGCAACTGATACCAATCCTATTGAAAGTATTTCAGGCAATTGAGAAAGGTGGAACTCTCCCCGAATCATTTTATGAAGCTAGCATCACATTGATACCAAACCACATAAAGATAAAACAAAGAAAGAGAACTGCAGGTCAATATCCTTGATGAACATAGATGCTAAAATTCTCAACAAGATCCTATCAAACCAGATCCAACAACAAATATCAAAAAGCGTTCACGACCAAGTAGGCTTCATTCCCAGGATGTGAGACTGGTCCAACATTCGTAAGACAATAAACGTAATTAAATACATCAACAGATGTAAAAACAAAGACAACATGATCATATCATTAGATGCAAAAAAAGCTTTTGATAAAATCCTGTACCCCTTCTTGATAAAAACCCTGGATCATCTGGCATAGATGGAACATAACTCAAAATAGTAAGAGCCATCTACAAGAAACCCACAGTCAGGATACTGCTAAACAGACAGAAATTGGAACCATTTCCCCTGAAAACTGGAACAAGACAAGGATTCCCACTCTCAACCTTCCTGTTCAACATAGTTTTGAAAGTCCTAGCTAGAGCAATAGGACAAGAGAAGGAGATGAGGGGTATCCAAATAGGACTGCAGAGGACGTGATTCTATACCTCGAAAACCCAAGAGAATGTGTCAAAAACCTCCTTGCACTGATAAAAGACTTTGGCAAAGTCTCAGGGTATAAAATAAATGTGCAAAGACAGTTACATTTCTATACACCAAAAATAAACAAACAGTTCGCGACCCGTCTGGGCAACTTGGTGAGACCTCATCTCTACAATAAATCAAAAATTAGCCGGGGGTGGTAGCGCGGGCCTGTAGTTCCGGCTACTGGAAAGCTGAGGCGGAAGGATCTCCAGAGCCCAGCAGATCGAGGCTGCGGTGGCTGGGAGTGTGCCACTGCACTCCAGTCTGGGCGACAGAGTGAGACTCTGACTCAAAAAAAAATAATACAATCCCATTCACAATAACCACAGGAAAAATGAAATACCTTGGCATCTTCCTAACCAGAGAGATGAAGGACCTTTACAGCGAAAACTCCAAAACACTGCTCAAAGAAAAATATGACACAAACAAATGGAAAAATAATTCATGCTCATAGATTGGAAGAATCAACATTGTTAAGATGTCCATCTTACCCAAGGCAATCTACGGATTTAACACAATGACCATAAATTACCAGCAGCATTCTTCTCAGGCCTGCAAACGACAATACAGGAATTCATATGGAAACATAAATGACCAAGAATAGCCAAAAACCATCCTCAGCAAAAACAAAACAAAGCAGGAGGTATCACCCCCTCAGACTTTAAACTTTATTATAAAGCTACAATTATCAAAACAGCCTGGTATTGGTACAAGGACAGGCATATAGACCAATGGAACAGGATAGAGACTCCAGAAGCAAAACCTCAATTTTTCAACCAACTCATCTTCAACAAAGTCTCCCCTACCAACCACTGGGGAGAGGAGAACCTATTCAATAAATGATGTGGGGAAAACTGGCTGATCACATGCAGAAGATTAAAACAAGACCCCTACCTATTACCATTTACAAAAATCAACTCTTGGCCAGGCTCAGTCACTCAGCCTGTAATCTCAGTACTTTGGGAGGCCGAGGCTAGTGGATTGCCTGAGCCCATGAGTTCAAGACCAGCCTGAGCACATTGGTGAGATCTCTTCTCTACAATAAATCAAAAATTAGTCAGGTGTTGTAGCAGATGCCTGTAGTTCTGGCTAATTGGAAGGCTGAGGTGGTAGGATTGCAGGAGCCCAGCAGGTTGACACTGAAGTCGCTGTGACTATGCCATGGCACTCCAGCCTAGGCGATGGAGTGAGACTACAAATCAAAAAAAAAAAAAAATCAACTCCAAATGGATCAAAGAGCTAAACATAAAATCTCAAACTATAAGAACCTTAGAAAATGCAGGGGACACCTTTATGGAAATTGGAACTGGCAACCAATTCCTGATCAAAACCCCAAGTGCCCATGCCATAAGAGATAAGATAGGCAAGTGGGACCTCATCAAACTGACAAACTTCTGTAAAGCCAAAGAAACCACTAAGAGAGCAGGGAGACAGCCCACATACTGGGAAAAAATATGTGCCAACTGTATATCTGACAAAGACCTAACATCTAGGATCTACAAGGAACTCAAATGTGCTGAAAAGAAAAAAAACAAACAGCCCCATTACAAAGTGGGCAAAAGATATAAATAGATACTTCTGAAATGAAGATATACAAGCAGCCAATAGATACATGAAAAAATGCTCAGCCTCACTAGTCATCAAAGAAATGCAAATTAAAGCCACACTGAGGTACTACCTCACTCCAGTCAGGATGGCCATCATCAACAACTCAAAAAACAACACAAGCTGGAGAGGATGTGGCAAAAAGGGAACACTTCTACACTGTTTTGGGGAATGTAAACGAATACAATCTCTGTGGCAAAAAGTTCCTAAAAGATCTAAAAATCAACCTTCCATATGACAACACAATCTCCCTACTGGGAATATAACTGGAGGAACTCAAATGACTCTTTGAAAAAGATACCCGCACATGTATGTTTATTGCAGCATTGTTCACAATAGCAAAAACATGGAACCAATCAACAGTGCTGCCCACCAAAAGAGGATTGGATTAAAAAAATGTGGCACATATACATGATGGGATATTATGCAGCCATAAAGAAGGACAAAATTATGAACTTCACAGCAACTTGGTAGACTTAGAGTCTGTAATACTAAGTGATCTATCACAAAAACAAAGAACTGAGTATCACATATTCTCACTCATAAGAGGACCTTGAACAATTATCATAATACTTTAAGAAAATGATTGGCAGTAGGAAACGGGGGTGGGGGAGAATGGAAGCAGGATTGGCAGTAGTGGTAATCTGCCAGGGGAGGAGAGGGCACACCTCATCGCCAAGGGTACCTGCATAATGAACATTTGTTTACCTAACCCTGAATTGTACTCCACATCTTTAAAATTAAAAATTAAAAAAAAAAATCTTTAGTGCTTCTGCAGGACTAGTGTGATAAACTGGAAACCTGAGGGGTTGCAGATATACAACTGTTTTTTCTCTCAGGAGATTGGCTAAGTTTTGATGCCATGCAGGAGGCCAATGAACTAGGTCAAAAGCTTCTGGAAAGTAAAGTGAAATCTCCAGAAATCTTATGGCAGTGACCTGACTCAAAAATGTTGCTAGTTTTACCTTCAAGGAATGTGACTTGTTTTGAGGTGATATCAGGTAGAAGAAGAGAGCTGGGCTGGGATCTCTGAAGGGCATAGATAACTTTTTCTAAAACCCAGCCCAACTTCAATTAATGTCTGATTGGATTATGCTCTCCATTTGTCAACAAAAGAAGGTAACATCATCTAGAGCCTGTAGAGTTATGTTACATACAATTTCCAAAATACAGTAAGAAATTACTAGAAAAGTGGAGGCAAGAAAGTGTGACCAACTTTCATGAGAAAAGAAGACAAGGGGTAACCTAGATATGAGAGTTTACAAACAAGGACTTTCAAAACCTACAGTTAATATTAAACAAAAAAAAGAGAGTGAGGGGAAAAAAGAGAGAGACTACAGTTAATATTAAACAAAAAACCTACAGTTATATTAAACAGTTAACATTAAACCTACAGTTAATATTAAACCAAAAAAATAGACCAAAGACTAGAAATTTAATATAAAATTAAAATCTATAAAAAAGGATCAAGTGTAAATGAAAATTCTGTAAATGAAAAAAAAGAATATATGAAGCTAAGAAATTAACAGATGAGTTGAATAGATGAGTTGACTGAATACAGGTGAAATAGGATTAATTTGAAAACAGGAACTAGAAAATAGGTTTTAAAAACCTGAAGCAAAAAGCAAAAAGCAGTGGGAAAGCACACACATATAATATAAAAGACTGTAGAACATTTCTCTGTTCAGGTATCCTAGAGAAAGATTTTAATGAAAAAATTTGCGTTCAAGAGATTTATATGGAGAGTGCTCAGAAGCAACACCATAAGGGAGTGAGTGGAATTCGACTGAGCAGAAGTCGAGCTCACAGACAGTTGAAAGAAAGTCCTTAATGGACCCTAGTGGAGCCCTTCAGAGATATCCCAAATTGAGGCATGGATACTGGACATTTTCCCCTCCACATTGACTTGTCATGAATGCAGTTGCCTCGGGGAGGAGGCATAAACTTGGGCAAAGCATTTCTCTTTGGCAGAGAGCCATGCCAAGCAAGGGATTCAGCTGTGAGTTGTCAAAGGTCAACATTCCCAACAGCTGAGGGAATGTGCAGCCATCTGGGTCGTTCATCACAGCCTCACTAGAGTTTACACCTGAGTTCTTGAGCCACTTTTTTATGTAAGTTCACCATCTGAGAACAACTCTTCCACAATCTCTTTTCCGTGGTCAGTTTATAAGAACAACGTTATGGGACACATAACAATCCCCTCTACTGCTGCTGTTCTTTGAGCTCTAATGATATTCATCGTCTCTCTCCTCTACTACCCGATTCACCCTTCACTAACATCTCTACTAATAATGGTGGCTTATATAGTAGAGTAACCCAAACACTTATTTCTCAGTCTCTTTGCCATACCCTTTTTCTAACCATGGCAAATCCCTTGTCGATTTCCCATCAAAATTGGGCAAAGAAATCGAGGGACACACAACTGGGTCATTTATTTGGTGCCAAATATACTCTTCCCTGCCTTCATTGTACTACAGAAGATCTACCATCTCCTGAGGATTAGAGTCAGTTACCCCTGTCAATATGGCGACTCCTTTACTTGCTTGCAGGTGCGTAGATCTCTTGGAATGAGGAACCCATGTAATCAGGCAAAAACAGTGGCACTAAATGTCACAAGAATCTTACTGTGTCATCTCTCAGAAGCGTTCCTTCTCTGGGAACAAGATCTCTAGACTTAAAGTTGCAGGCCCAGAAAATACAACAATCTTTAAATGAGTCATCGAGTGATTGTAAGTGGAGTCATTCTTATATCAATCCCTTGCCTCTGTCTTCTTGTATTTTTTTTTAATTTTTAATTTTAAAGTTGTGGGATACAATTTAGGGTTATGCATACAAATGTTCATTATGTAGGTACCCTTGTTGATGAGGTGTAACTTCCCTCCCTGGAAGTTTCCTACTACTGCCAATCCCTTTCTTATAGTATTATGAAAAACTGTTCAAGGTCCACCTATGAGTGACAACATGTGGTACTCAGTTCTTTGTTTCTGTGATAGATCACTCAGTATTACAGACTCTAATTCTATCCAAGTTGCTGCAAAGTTCATGATTATGTCCTTTTCTTTGCATAATATTCTTGTTTATCTAACTATTGGTGACAGAGCACTTTTTAATGATTGTTAATCAGGATATCTATATGTTCCAACCTGGAGAATGCAACTCTATCCTCACAAAGTTCCTTCCCCAAGAGAGCACCTTGGCTGCACTTTCTTTTTTTTTTTTTTTTTGGGTTTTAATAGTTTTTATTTATTTATATGTTTGTCCTAATTGGAGTCTCACTCTGTCACTCAGGCTGGAGTGCAGTGGCACAATCATGGCTTACTGTAGCCTCGACCTCCTGAGCTCGGGTGATCCAACTCAGCCTCTTGAGTAGCTGGGACCACAGGTTCATGCCACCACACCTGGCAATTTTTTTTATTTTTTGTAGAGATGAGGTCACCATGCTGCCCAGGCTGGTCCCAAACTCCTAGACTCAAGCAATCCTCCCACCTCAGCCTTCCAAAGTGCTAGGATTATAGGCATGAGCTGCCATGCTCTGTTGGCTGCACCTTTAAAAACCCATTCCACTGCCATCTCAGGCCAGCAGTTTCTGGTAGTGTTGTAGGTGATAGGCCCGGTGGATCCCTGTTCTATTCCTGTGCATTAAGGGGACTCATGGTACTAGGCATGATACAGCACATGTCTTGTCAGTAAATCAAAAAACCACAAACCCTTATAGAGTGATGCTGGATAAAGCCCTGCAGACAAGTAAGACAAACACATCTGGAATATGTGGCAATTCCTGTCAGGATAAATCACTGACTTCCAAGACGTAAGAAGTTTGTTATATTTGATTTTCTACCAAGTAACCATTTGGTTTCCTCAAGAGATGATATCATACTGGTGTACAACATAGGCTCCTTTTCTGGCTGGTAAAATGGTCATTGGTGGCTCTCTTGGTGAAAGGGAACCCAAGCAAGTTCTATCCCTGCCACCACTGCTAATTCATGCGTGAGCCCATTGTGCTAGCAGCAGAGTAATGGATGACAAAAGTTGGCTGACTCCACTGACTGAATCATTCTATTTTGTTGTTTAAGGCCCACTCTGTCAGTTTCTATTTATATCTATTTCAGCTAAATGCTCCCTTCAATATATGCGCTGTGATAAACAACAGATTCCTTTAAAAATTTCTTCTTTAAAGTGAGCCCAATGTTGTGTTCTCAGTATAAGATGCTAGAGTGATATTACAGAAAGAAGAGACTTTCTAGAATATCTAGTGTGAGCCAAGGAGTCAGGAGTGTGGGTGAACAGGCACCCTAGTTACAGGTCCAGTACATCTTTGGTGCATTGCCTCAAGCTCAATTCTCACACTCACTGCCATCATCAGCCTGCAGAAAACTTGTTCACCTTCTCATCGCATGATGATTTTCTATGTTGCTGCCATTATACTAACTGGACTTGTTGAGTTGGAAGTAGCAAATTCCTTAAGAGATCCTGGGTACCAGAAAAAAAATAAGCCCTATTAAATTTCCAAGGCCCAGCATCTTGAGAAGTTTCTGGGGGGAGGGTGCAATCATCTAGAGAGAGAAGGGATATCCTTTCCGAAGAAAAATTGTTAAACTTGGCTCCACTTACCACTAAAGAAGAATCACAATACTTGGTGGGCATCTTTGGATTTTGAAGGCAAAAACCATATTTGAGTTTTCTGTTCTGACTCATGAAACAACTAACTATAAAACTGAGTGATGTGGGTTTAGTGCAAGCAAAGACTCTGCAGCAAGTCTGACCAAAGTAACATTTGTTCTACTGATTGGCTTTTATGACCCAGAAAGTCCCATGATACTTAAACTGTTCAGGAAAGAGAGGGTATTATGGAGCCTTTGGCTAGCCCACGTAGAAGAACCACAATGCAAACTCACAAGCAACAGAAGCAAAACAATACTCCTTCTGCAAATAAGGAGAAAAAGCTTTGAGAAAAAGCTCTTGCTTGCTAATAGACCCTGGAAAAGACTGAATATCTGACCATGGAGCATCAGGAGACCTTGAAATGTGCCATGACCTATTTTTTAACTGACCCACCCAATCATAGTATGAACATGCAGAGCAGCAATTCACAACCAAGTGGAAATGTTGTACGAGATATCAGGCTAAAGTGTGTCTTCAAAGCACAATTGAATGAACAGATGATAGGTCAAATGCCCTTTCTGCATTTCCTCCTCTCCCTCCATCTGGACTTAGAGAGCTGTAGATTTTTTCTTAAGGTCAATTGAGAAAAAAACTTAGGCTTGGTTTACAAAAGATATTCAAGATATTTAGTATAATGATGTATGCTTATACAGCAGAATGCTAATCAACAACAAAAATGAATGACAATAACTATATGCATCGGGCCGGATGCAGTGCCTGTCTGTAATCCCAACACATTGGGAGGCTAAGAAAAGAGGACTGCTTGAGCCCAGGAGTTTAAGATCAGCCTAGGCAACATAGCAAGGCCTTGTCTCTACAAAAAAAAAAAAATCAAAAAATTAACTGGGCATGGTGGTGTATGCCTGTAGTCCCAACTCTTGAAAGGGCTGAGAAGCAAGGATCACCTGAACCCAGGAAGTTGAGGCTGCAGTGAGCCGTGATCATGCCTCTGCACTCCAGCCTGAGTGACAGGCTGAGACCCTGGCTCAAAAACAACAATACTATTTGCATCAATTAGACTAATCTAAAAATTGTAGTTCAGTGAAATGTTACGTTGCAGAAGAATATATTTAGAATACATTTAGGTTGATTTCATTTCTATAAAAGCCAAAAGTAAGGAAACTCAAAACTAAAAATTGATACACTTAGAGATACCTACTAGGGAAATAAGAGATTAATGCTAAATGTAGCCTATGAATACCTTGTATGTTTGAAGAGAGGAGAGAAGTGGTTAAGTCTGTTAAAAAAAAACAAACCTAGAGAGCCGTGAAGGGACTGGTAATGCTATTTTTCTAAACTGGTGATGAGCGTATGCATATTCATTGTATTATCATCCCTTTTACTAGTGACTCTCAATCCAGACTGAACAATAGACTCACCTAAGAAACTTAAGCAGTGAAGATAAAAAAAAACAAAAAAAAATGACCTATACCAATTTATTCATTCTGAGGTGTTTGGGTATCAATATTTCCAAATGCTCTCCAAGAGTTTCTAATGCGTAACGAGGTTTGAAAAACACTGCATTGCACTCTTTACATATGTTTGTGTATGTATTTTATAATTCAAAAAAAAAGGTAAAGACCAAGGAAAAAGGAAGTAAAGCCCTATTACAATTTTCGACCCAGACTTGCTCTGATGTATTGACCCATTTTGCTTCAGTGCTTCATGTCGGCCAGGTCATGTGTTAGTTTATTAACCTTTAGAGACAAGCCATATTAAATGTTCTCATGAGGTAATAACTATTTCCAACCTTACTCAGTCAATACCATTTGCTCTTTCTCTTTAATCACCTCCTCTTCTGCTGATGAATTCAACCCCGGCCTACCAAACTTCCACCATCAGAAATATAGGCATTTTTTCTTTGTACCACTTGTTCTCTCACTACTTATGTAACCCTTTTCTCTCTTAACAATTTCATTTTTCTCTGCCTCCAAGCTTCCTGGCCCTATCATTTTAGCTTCCTTTTTCTTTCCTTCGTGGCAATTCCAATTAATACCTTTCTCTTTCCACTACACTTTCTTCATGGAAATATTTAAACACAGATTGGGTCTCTTTGCAAACAAAGATGACTCTTAAAAAAAAAAAAAGAGGGAGAATTAAAATGTATTGACTAAGGATCTTGCCTTCTCAATTGGTAAAAGAAAATACAATTTAATCAAATGAGGACTTTAATTTTGACTGCCCTTCCCAACAAGTTTGTCTTTACTTCTCTAAATTTCTAGAGATTATGCAGGAGTGAAATCAATATTCAAGTTTTTAAATGTCACTTCTTCAGTGTGGTGTTTTAATATCCTTAAGAAACAGTATATTTTTAATATTCCTGAAGCCAAATCATAGCTATCAAAAGTGTAGAAGTTAAAGTATGATCATTGAGGATAAACTAAGCCAAATAAAATCAATACTAGCTTTATTTTTATCATGTAAGCAAAGTATGAAAATTCAAGCAAATAACACATTGGGGAAATTTAAGACATAAAACATTTCACATTCATATTACTTAATGTGTGATGCTTAAATGTTAATGGTATGCTGAGAATAATTGCAATTTTTCACCAGAACTTTGGAGAATTATTCTGGGACCTATCAGAGGTTTTTGTTATGTGAGATATTGCAAGTGAAGTATTTCTCTAACATCTTTGAAAGGCTACTTTATCATTATAAGTATCTAATAAAAATGGAAAATAGAATTATTTTCTGAAATATCTCTAATTTTCAGAAGTGTTTACTTATTTCTAGACTATGAGTATCTTCAAAAGAGCAAAACATACAAGGTTTATGCAAATGTTTATGACATTTTCAAAAATATTTTATATAGGAAAAAATGTACTGATCATAATTCAAATGCAATAGCATAAAAATATAGAGGTTTTTTTTCACCTCAAAAAAGAATGTAACAAAATTAGTTGCCAAGACACTAACATTGGAATCATTACACAAAAGCAGTTAACCTTAGAGATAAGACTGATTTATTTAATTATATTTCAAAAGATTCCTGGCTTCTAGACAGGAAACTTGTACACGTCAAAATAGTCTTTTCAGGAAGGAAACTAAGATTAGGCAATTAACCTTTTAATCCACTTAACAGTTCAAATTCCCCTCATTTCAAAGTTATGCAGGCAACACAAAGCAAGTTACGCAGGCAACACAGAGCTGGAATTTAAAAGGATGTTTGTGAGAGAGTATGGTGTGTGTGTGTGTGTGTGTGTGTGTGTGTGTGTGTGTGTGTTAAAATTTTGTATGAAGGTCAAATTTAAGGTCATTATTTTTATAAGCCAATAAGTTCAGGTGGTGATATCCTAGAGTTTTTAAAATACACACACACACACACACACACACACACACACACACGTAAACACACACACATATACACATTACTAGAGCTTTTAAAATACACACACACACACACACAAACATATATACACGTTACATTTGGTTGAACACAATCATTTAATTACTTCAGAATTCAGTTAAGAAATATTTGCAAAAATAATCTTAGGCAGACTAAAGCACATACTATATTTCTGAAAGTGTGTGCGAGTAAAAGGTGGATATATCAAATAATGTCAACAAAGCAGTACCAGTATTTATTTTATTTATTTATTTATTGAGTAAGGTTCTTGCTATGTCCACAGGCTGAAGTACTATGACACGATCACAGTTCACTATAGCCTCAAACTCCTGACCTCAAACAGTCTTTCTGCCTCAGCTTCCCATGTAGCTGGGACTGCAGGCACATGCCATGACACTCAGCTAACTTTGTTTTTTAAAGGTAAGCTTTCATTAGGCTGCCTAGGCTGGTCTCAAATTCCTGGGCTCAAGCCATTGTCCTTCCTCAGCCTCCCAAAGTATTGGGATTACCAGTATGAGCCACGGCACCTGGCCAGGATCTTTATTCTTCTGACCAATACGGACATTTGATTTTAGCTTAAGTAGTCTTCAAACAGAAACTTTTCAAACTAAAATGGTTTTAAAATACCAACCTATTCCCATAATACAAAGACTGAAGTTCATTTAAGAACTAGGATATATATTATATCACTTACTAAGACTTTCCAAAGAAAAGCAGACTTCAAGATTGGTTGATATAGGAGCACAATAGGAGCACAATATATTATTCAAAGATCAGTTTGGGATTTATTTTTTCTCAATCTTTCTATACGTCTTTATTGTCTTTATGCTTGATCTGGTAGCAAAATGTCTACACAAGCTCCAAATGTCAGATCCGGACTCAGCAACATACTTAGGAAGAAGACAAAATATCTCATTTGGATTCTTTTGGGAGTGAGAAAAATTTCCCCAGAGCCCTCCAGTAGATGTTTCCTAACATTTTATGGGCATAAATGGTCCTGCCCATTTCAGAACAATTCACTGGCAAAAGGTAACTGATTACCACTGTAGTTAGACTATTCATTTGGGCTAGAATGGATATTGAGGCGACAACTTCAGTATTCACTTTGTGATACAGCTCAGTACATATGATATTCATTCATTTATTATTTCATTCCATTAAAAAAATATTTCTTAAATGTCTGCCATGCACCACTAGAGATACAGTAGTAAATATTGCAGAAATGGGCTTTGATTTCATGTAGTCTTATAGTCTAAGTGAAAAGGTAGATGGTTTTCAATTTTGCAGAAACACTTAAATGTCTAAATTTTTAAAATATTGTTGGAGCTAACAAAATGTATGTAAGCTTAATGTAAAGAAAACTAGAAATCTGATGAAAGAAATCAAAGAACTAAATAAATGGAGAGCTATTTCATATCTATGACTGGAAAGACTCAATATTGTCAAAACATTATATCTTCTCAATTTATTTTATGAATATCAGTAAACTGATTCTAAAGTTTATATGGATAACTAAAAATTTATATTGGACACTAAAAATATAGCCAATGCAATACTGAGGAAGAACAAAGTAAAAGGACCAATATTAGCCAGCTTCAAGACTTGCTATAAAACTACAGTATCAAGAATATACAATACTGGAGAAAGACTAGACAGATAATGTATTAGAATAGACTCACATGTAGTCAACTGATGGCCCAAAGACAATACAATAAAGCAAAGACAGGCTTTTGGACAAATGATGCCAAAACAACTGGACATCGACACACAAAACAAACAAATCTAAACACAGGTCCCACACAATTCCCAAAAATTAGCACAAAACAGATCATAAACCTACAAACAAATCACAAATCCATAAAGCTCTTGGAATATAACATAGGAGAAAATCTAAATGTCCTTGGGCATGGCAATAACATTTTAAATACAATACTGCTGTGGTCTAAATGTTTGTGGCCCCCATATTTCATGCTGAAATCTTAAACTTCAAAGTGATGGTATTAGGAAGTAGGGTTTTTTGAGTATGATTAGTGCTTTTGTAAAAGAAACCCACCCCAAAGAGCTGCCATGCCCCTTCCAACATGTGAGGATATAGCTAAAAGTCTCCATCTATGAAACAGAAATCTGCTAGTGCCTTGATCTGGAACCTCCCAATCTCCAGACTTGTGAAAAATAAAATTCCATTGTTTATAAGCTACCCAATTTATGGTATTTTGTTATGGAAGCCTGCATGGGCTAAGACAATCAATCAAAAAATAATTGCTAAGCAGGACTTCATTAAAATTTAAAACTTCTGCTCTGTAAGAGACACTGTCAGAGAATGAAAAACAAGCCACAGCCTGGGAGAAAATATTTGCAAAAGACATATCTAAAAAAAAAACAAACTCCTATCCAAAATATAACAAAAATTCTTATAACTCAACATGAGAAAACAAAAAAATCCAATTAAAAATAAGTAAAGAACCTAAATAGACAACTCATCAAAGAGGATATACATTTGGCAAACTAGGGTATGAAAAGATGCTCAACATCATGTCATTAGGGAACTGCAAATTAAAACAGTGAGATACCACCATACACCTATTAAAATGGCCCAAATCCAAACTACTGACAACTCCAAAATCTGATGAGAATATAGGGCAACAGGAATCTCATCACTGCTTGTGGGAATGCAAAGTAGTAAAGATACTCGAAGTTTCTTACAAAATTAAGCATGTTCTTTCCATAAGATCCAAAAGCTGGGTTCCTTGGTCAAATACTTAGTTATTCTCAGAAACTTACACACAGATGCTTATAGCAGCTTTATTCATAATTGCCAAAACTTTGAAGCAGCCAAGATGTCTTTTAGTAGGTGAATGGGTAAATAGACTGTGGTACCTCCAGACAATAGAATGTTATCCAGTGCTAAAAAATAATAATAATAATTAAATTAAAAATTTAAATTTAAAAAAAACATGAGCTATTAAGCCACAAAAAGACATGGAAGGAGCTTAAATGTATATTACTGAGCAAAGGAAGACAACACAAAAGGTAACATACTGTATGATTCTCACTATATTGACATTCTATAAAAGGCAAAACTATGGAGATAGTAAAAAGACCACTGGTTTTCAGGATTAGAGAGAATGAAAGATAAATAAGTGGAGCACAGAGGAATTTCAGGACACTGAATGAATGCTGGCTGATACGATGATAGATACATGTCATTCCATTTGTCAAAACACATAAGATGTACAACACTAAGAGTAAGATCTCATGTAAAAGAATGGACTTTGAATGTTGATGATTTATCAATAGAGGTTCATGAACTGCAGCAAATGTGTCACTCTGGTGTGAGATGTTGCTAGCAGGGAAGAGCAGAGAATACATCAGAACTTTGTACTTTCTTCTCAATTTTGCCGTAAACTTAAAACTGCTCTAATAAAATAAAGTCAATTAAAAAGAATTAGAACCAAAATTAGAGAGTGAGATAGAGGAATTCAGAATTTAGAAGAACGGGCTGTCAGGGAAGGATTCCTTAAGGTAATGGCTTTAGACTGAGACACAAAGGGTAAGAATGTTCTGTTTCCTACAGGATATCTTTTGTAGTTAGATTCAACCTACTTATGGTGAGTCTTTAAAGTTATATTAAATTTTATTATCAGCTTAAATAATCACAGAATTTCAGACCTGGGAGTATAATTAAGTGTCTCATGCAAAAGATATTTTTTCCAAAATAAAACTGCAGACAAATAATCTGAAAATTATGCTATGGGTATTTGTCCAAATATGTAAAATGACTACCAAACATCCTCAGATTAGCATAAAAAACAAGAAGGTCTCATAAAAATTTAAATATTAACAATTTCAGGTATTAAGTGTAGTTTCATTTGAGAGATATTTTTTTGTTTAACAGACACCAGTATATTAAGCATGTCAGTGATTATGTATGATGTTTTCAGCATTCTTCTGACAAATGTAGAACATCATCTGCAGAAGAGGAGACAGAAATGTAGTCACCTTTCATCTCTTTTTTGAGCAGTGAAGTAAACTGAGACCTGAAAACTTAGAGGTTAAGACACAGGAGTGAATTGTGTGGATTCCAAGGCTCTGTTTACTCATTTCTAAAATAAGAAAAATTAAAATACTGAACTTACGGTGATTCTTTCAGCACTACACAAACATATGTAAAGAGCTTAGAACAGTATCTGACATGTAAGTGCTTAATAAGTGTCAGCTATTGTCACTTGTTATACTATTATTGCTATTATAAATAAAAACTGAAAGTCATGCAATTATTACCACTCAAATCTTCCCCAAAGCGTGTTTCTAGTTTTATAAAACGATAACAGGCATTACATGAAAAAGTATTCATAACAAAAAGAGATCTATATACAAGGATGGCAGGAAAATGTCATTCAAGCAATGTTAAACTGATTTTTCTTTAGCATAAACTCTCAGAGCCTTCCACATGGGAATGTATGTTATTATTTGCTGAATGATAAAAAGAGTATTTAGACATTTCCAAGCTGATTTGTCAAAGAAACCTAATATTCACCAGAGCATTTATACAGGACAAGTAGAAACAAACCACACTTTGAAAAATGCTATAGGATCCCACGACATTTCAAAACTTGAAGCCCATTGGGTCTCAATGACAAGTTGCATAGGCTAAAGTACATTTATTAAAACAAATGATTATATGAAAGACTAACTTTAATCTATTTAATTAACATTCTAATTGATTAGCTAGTCACTTTTCTTCATACCTATATTACCCTTCAACTTTCTCATCATTTTTCACTTCTCAAAAAAATAGAGGGTGTTAATTACTTGTTGCCAAGACAGATAGTCTTTTCTTTTTATGTCAACTCCCATAATTAAAGTCACACTTAAACATAATTTAACCTCTGTATCTACACAAAGTATATATTGACATCAGACAGGAGTACTAAAAAAAAAAAAAAAAAAACTAAGTATATTCACAAATGAAGCAAAAAAAATATTAAAGAAAACTAAAATTAAAAAATATAGTTTAGCCGGGCTCGGTGGCTCAGCCTGTAATCCCGCGCCTTTGGGAGGCTGAGGTGAGTGGATTGCCTGAGCCCGCGGGTTCGAGACCCGCCTGGGCAGCGAGACCTCATCTCTACAATAAATCAAAAAATCAGCCGGGCGTGGTAGCACATGCCTGTAATTCTGGCTACTTGGAAGGCTGAGACGGAAGGATCGCCGGAGCCCAGCAGGTCGAGGCTGCGGTGGCCGGGAGCGGCCACTGCACTCCAGTCTGGGCGACAGAGTGAGACTCCAACTCAAAAAAAAAAAAAAAAAAAAAAAAAAAAAAAAAAAAAAAAAAAAAAAAATATATAGTTTGTTGCTTTGTAGCCTGAAAGCTATTCCTGGACACAAAGAAGCTCTTATTTTTTAAAGCCACACTCAGATCAGATTTTTAGAACTTGTTTCAGGTAACTTCCCTCAAAAACTCCAACTTCAATTTTTTTTTTCAAGCCAACTGTGCTGAGGCAAGAGGATTGCTTAGCCTGGAATGGTGGTGCATGCCTGTAGTCCCAGCTACTCAGGAGGCTGAGGCAGAAGGATCACCTGAGCCAGAGAAGTTGAGCCTGCTTTAAACCATGATCCTGCCACTGTGCTCCAGCCTGTGTGACAGAGAGACCCTGAATCAAATAAATATAAATATAACCAAATATGTGTATATAGTCAGTGCAGTGAAATGATAATAAAGAAAAATGTTTTCACTACTTACTACAATATGGAAAGGAAGAAAGAAAAACTGGTGTAGATGCTTTGGCACATTTTATAACTAAACTGTCATATATTGGCAATCAGTGAAGGCAGTACATTTGAAAAGTTAGGCTTAATCTCACTAAAATGTTCAAAGATGATGGGAAGAAAAGAATGCTACATTATTCTTATAATCAGTAAATTAATGGAAGCTTAACTCAGGCTGCCTTTTGTTGATTATATGACATAAACTGACGAAATTATGAAGAAGTAGGCTAAGTCCTTTAGATTATATCTAAAAGCAGATATTGCAATCATGCTACAAGTAAAAAGAGATTGTCTTCCATTTTCCCTTATCACAACTCAGAACTAAAACCACGAGTTTCTGAAAGTCTGAGAAATTATTGCCATTTCAAAGGAACCTAAACTGCATTCACTTAATCCTTAATGAGATGATCTTTAAATAGATAATCATCAAATGAACACCTCATCATGAAGATGAAAGTCTATATAATGGATCCACTATGTAATGGAATCCTCATGTTCATGCATATAAAAATCCATATATCAGAATCACTGATTTGAATCTGCAAAATTTTTAACAACAATTCTATCATCTTAAAGAAAAACTTGCTTTCTATCTGAACAGGCATATTGTTATTTACTAATGAATTTAACAATTGACAGGTTGCCACAAACTAGCTTACATAATTCTTGTACATACATATACAAGTTTCACTTACTCTAATTGATTTTTTTTTTATGTTCCAAATTGGCCTTTATTTCATCATACATTTTTAAAGCAAGAAAGTACCTTAGATATCTTCTAATCCAACTCTATCTTTTACAATCAATAGCATTAATGATGTAGAAAATTACATAACTCGTCCACCCTAGAACGTAAGATTTCCAAATATCAATCCACTACTTTTTCTGTAATTTAGACCAAAATGTCTCTTCTGTTTAATTCCCTGCTATTCACTAGAGCATTTAAATTGTTAAAGAAACAGAAATACTGGAGGATTGCTTAAACTAGTATCCTCAAATAATGCCACTTTGACATCACTATAAGCTCAGGATCCTGTCCTCAGTTTCCAGTTTAAAGAGAGTGTTTGCAGACGACCCCTGGGAACCTCTCTGGAGGAAACTTCCTTTTCCTTCTAGCATAATGTTTCCCTACCCTCAATATCAATACTCCCCAAATCACTGTCTTTCCGTGTTGTTGTTTTTTTCTGAGTACTTATGAGTATGCAAAATTTTATATTTTTAGCACTTTTTAATTATCTGCTCTGCCTGCTAAATAACAAGCTTCATCTATCCTCAGAGTTCTACTCCATCCTCAGAGTATAGACTGGTGGGTTCTAGAGAATATTTTTGCATACGTGAAAAAATAATTGAATGAAAAATTCATTATGTTGATCAAAATTGTTAACATGCCAGTTTACAACAGTAGAAATACTTAGCACTTACTCATTTATTCATCTTTTTAAAAATTTTATTATAAATATATAAGAAAAGAGTATAATGAGGTGTATATACATTTGAAAGTACACTAATGATCAAATACCCTATTCTACCATTGAGCTAAAGAAATAAAGTTATACCAGTAGTTTGTATCCTGTGTCTTTTTTTAAAATTTTAAAGATGCGGGGTACAATTCAGGGTTAGGTATACAAATGCTCATTATGCAGATACCATTGTTGATGAGGTGTGTGCCCCCCATTCCCCCAGTAGTTTCCCACTACTACCAATTCCTTTCTTAAAGTATTATGATAATTTTTCAAGGTTTGTTTATGACTGAGAACATGTGGTACTCAGTTCTTTGTTTCTGTAATACATCAGTCAGTATTTTAGCCTCTAAATCCATCCAAGTTGCCACAAAGTTCATAATTTTGTCCTTCTTTGTGGATGTGTAATTTTCTATCATGCATATGTACCATATTTTTTATCCAGTCCTCTTTTGATGGGAAGCACGGTTGGTGTTTTTACCATCAAGAGGGTCAAAATCAATAACTCATAAAACAACAGATGCTGGAGAGGATGTGGCAAAAAGGGAACACTTCTACACTGTTGGTGGGAGTGCAAACTAGCACAACTTCTGTGGAAAACAGTTTTGCAATTCCTAAAAGGTCTAAAAATTGACTTTTCATAAGACTTCACAATCCCCCTACTGGGAATATATCCAGAAAAACTCAAATCACTCTATGAAAAAGATACCTGCACATGCATGTTTATATCAGTATTATATCTGTGTCTTCTAAACCAATTATGTCTCCCTCTCTGATTCTGGATTTTACTAACCATGCCTTCCTTTCATTTTAGTTTCACTACACATAATGTGAATCTGAACAATTTAGTATATGACTATGTTTTTTCTATTTTTAATTTCTATAAGAATGGGCTAAAATTAAATGTTTTCTGAAATTTGCTTTTCTAACTCAATTTTTTTTAGCTTCATCAGCATTGACAGAAATAGCTGCAGTTCATTTATTTTCACTGCTGAATAATAGCAAAAGCATGAATATAACACAATTAGTTTATACATTTTATGGTCAATGAGCACTCTCGTTTGTTTTTCTAAGTTCTTAGCTGTAACTCAAAGGCTATTCTGAGCATATTTGTAAATGTCTCTTTGTAGACATGTTTCTGTGTTGCTCAGTTAAGAATTGCTAATGTAAAGAAGCTTCCTTATTGTTTTGACTGGTGTTTGTTTAGTTTGTCTCACATATCATTGTCCTTCTGAGATTCATTTTTTATTCTTAAAGTACATTTTTCAGACATTCCTTTAGTGACTATCTCTTACAAATATTGACCCACATTCTTTGTTTGAAAACATGTATATTTTATTTTCCTTCTTAAAAAGTAATTACTGAAAGTAAAAATCTAGAATAACAGTTTTCTCTTAACTCTTTGAAGATAATTTGCCTAGACTTCTCCATTACATTATGGATAAATTCTCTGTTGTTATTAAGAAATGACCTGTAAATCTAATTCTAATTGTAGCCCCTTGATAGGTAATTCTCCTCTCTTTCTCCCTGTTTTTATGATCTAGTGTTTGTCTCTGATGTTCTAAATTATCACTGTGTTAGTTTTAGTCAAATTTCTTTTATTATCCTATTTGAGATGGGGAAGGGTGCTTCCTGAATATGGGTAAGGCGTCCTCCATACTTTTTGGACAATTTTCAGCCATTTATCTCTTTAATTACAACTTCTCTCATTTCTTCTTTTTTTTTCTCCTGAAAGTTCAATTAGTTGTATGATGGAAACTCTCTCTCTCTATTAAATGTTTTGGGTTGCATTTTCTAAATTTCTTATCTATTTCTTACTACTTCTTCCAGACATGTGGAATTTTTTACAACCTCTCATCATTTTATTTTCTAATATGAATCAGTTACTTTGAAATTCTAAATGTTCCAGCTGGTTCTTTTTCAAATCAGACTTATCAAATTGGACTATCAGAACTGATAGATTAAAAAAAGTCTCAGTCTTAAGCAGTAACCACTATGTGAATTTATTTTAAAATTTAGTAAAAAATTAGATAGTGGGTATATCTAATAGCAAAGATAAGTTTTTCCTTTTTTGTAACTTTAATGTAACTCTTTTTGGATATTAAATACTTCAAATTCTGTCTGTGTTAACTTTCATATCAGCAGTTTTGATCATCTGATTCTAGTGTGTTCTAATCATTCTCATTCATGGTATTTCCTTTCTTTTATGTTGGTGATTTTTTGATGATAAGCTCATATTCTCTGAAATTTTTTGTGTGTAAATTCTTTAAAGAATGGTTTTAAAGTACATCCCAACATGTTGTTTGCTTTTCTTCTGCCAGTTTCCTTTATCCACAAGACAAGACAGGCAAATATCTCTTCTGACTAACTCTGAAAAATACATGATTATTTCATCTACTGAGGGTGTCACTACTTGCGTTTGATATTTTTGTTTTATTTTTTGTTTTTAGCAAGGCGGCTTGAACCAAGTGTCTGCCTTCTTTGCTCCAGATTTCGCCTCCTGATCTTTGAATGAGTGGACATTTAACTCCAGGCTCTACGAATTCCAGAATAAGGGAAACTCTACAAGACAAACAATCCAGTTTTTCCGTTGAATAATTAGTAAGGAAAACGGAGTGACAGAGTCCCGTAGGGATTATAAAAGATATATCAATCAATAGTAATTTGTCGCTTATTTGGATTTTGATTAAAAAAAAACAAAACACAAACAAGAAAGCCAGACCATTAGGAAAATTTGCTGTAATTAAGGAATCATGTTCATTTTTAGATGTGATAATAGTATTATAGCTATGTTTTAAAATAATCTTTATTTTTTAGATACAACTAAAATACTCTATTTACAGATGAAATGACAATTTCTTGAATATGCTTCAAAACAATTTCATATAGGCAGAGCGATAGTGGATAGAGATATAAATGAAATGAGTCCTAAGTTAGTAATGATAGATTCATGGAATTCATTATACATTTCTCTCAACTTTTGTGTATATTTGAATTTTTTATTAAAAAGAAAAAGAAAACCAAGTTCTAAACCTCTAGGTATTGGCAAAAACACCTAAGTAGCCTAAGTTTGAAAGCTGGTTTGCATCTTGTGAATTGATTTATTGATTTTTTGTTTGTTTGTTTGTAACCTTTGAAGAATTCCCTTACTTTCAAATCAGATCATCCATATGTTTAACAAAATGTCTCTTTTACTGTTTCTAGCAATTTTAGATATGCTATGCTGGGTAACACTTCACTTATTGTCATGAATTTCCTATTTCAGGGAAAAGAAATCTCAAAAATAGTTCTAGACAGCCACTCTCCTCAGTTGCACAACCAGAATCTCAGGACACTGATTTGACACCTTCTCTCTCACATCCTTTCCTTCATCAGTGAATTTTCTCATAAATTCTACTCCCTAAGTTTCTCACATGTCTTTGACCTTGAATCTCTCCATTGGTACTAATACCACTCTGCTCCAGTTCACTGTCCTTTCTCACTTTCACTGCTGCTAATCTTCTAACCAGTCTTGCTTAATTCAATCTGTCCCACTCCCATCCATTCTTCACACACAGCAGCTCAATTCATCTTTTGATAGCAAATTACATCATATCAGGCCCTTGCTTAAAATTCAATTATGCCTTATAGTGACCTGATCATAAATTCTAAAAGCCTTAAATGACCTGAGGCCATGAATAAGCTCACCTCTAGCCAAAACAATCTACGTTCATTCTGGGCTACTTTCCCTATGTTTATTCTCTAAGATCCAATCAGATGATCCTTGATTTTATTTTCTATGCTAAGTTCCTCCGAGGCTCAAGACCTTTGCATTTGCTTCCTTCTGCCTGGAACATCTCTTCCTTTTCCACATTAATAAGCTAACATTTTATTCTTTTTTTGTTTTGTTTTGTTTTTTGAGTTGGAGTCTCACTCTGTCACCCAGACTTGAGTGCAGTGGCCGCTCCCGGCCACCGCAGCCTCGACCTGCTGGGCTCCGGCGATCCTTCCGCCTCAGCCTTCCAAGTAGCCGGAATTACAGGCATGCGCTCCCACGCCCAGCTGGTTTTTTTTTTTTTTTTTGATTTATTGTAGAGATGAAGTCTCGCTGCCCAGGCGGGTCTCGAACCCGCGGGCTCAGGCAATCCACTCACCTCAGCCTCCCAAAGGCGCAGGATTACAGGCTGAGCCACCGAGCCCGGCTTACATTTTTATTCTTTTGGTCTTAACTCATTACAATTTCCTTTGAAAATTATTTTCCTGACCCTACACTCAAATAGGTTAACATACAATATTTCAATCACACTAGATTCTCATAACATTTCAAATAATTTAATCAATATGCATCTTCTTCACTAGTGAGTAAGAGTCAAGAAGGCAGGGACCATAAGTTTCTTGTTGACTACTCCATTCTTTCTAGTGGCTAGGACAACAATGTCAAATAACATAGGCTTAATAAAGGCCTAGAATGAATAAATAAGCATTATGCGAATTGCCACGAATAGAATGATAAAAAAGATAAATTCAATTTCTAATTTCATTTGGCTTATAGCTGAAAAGGTGAATGAGACAGAAAGCTACCCTAAAATAAAGATGGCAATTAATAAGATAAAGGGAATATAATGCACAATGCTTTTTTTTTTTCCTAGGACCAGTGAGGCAACTAGTTTGCAATTTGCTTCATTTTATGAATTTCCAATAATGATTATCCTTATAGATGAACTAAAGCATTTGAGGGTCAATAATATTACTTTTCTCCTTCCTACCTGAGATTGCTCTCACGTCCACACTCCATGTTGTATATACAACACTCCAGTCACTTGATAGACCTACAGTTAACCGATCTCACCATTGGCAGGATCTAGACAACAACATTGCTGACAGGAAGTGGTACCAAGGCCAGCAAAAGGACCAAAGATAAGTGTGGGGTTGATTTCCCAGACGTTAAGTTTGACATTCATTCAATTGCTACTATAGTTTTCATACCTTTAATTAATTTAATACTTGCTTACCTCACCGTGACCAACACATATTAGTGGCCAAATTAATATTTGTTGCATAGATGGATTGAAGCTATATTGGTATCACACCGTAAATACATCTTGTCACAAGGACAAAGTGAACTGGATTTAGTTCTGTTCTGTTATTTAGCACTCCATCACTGAATTGTGTGCTGCCTCAGTGGCAGAATTTCAAAAGTATTTAATCCTGCATTGTTGGCACAATATTTTTGGCTTTGCTCCCGGTACTTGTGTTCTTCCAGCAAGCTTCAAATCAATAATAGGATGGTCCATTCTTGAATCTTCTCAGGCCTTAAACTGAAGTTGACTATTATATCACTACAAAAGTCACCTTTATTTACTTATTTAACTTTTAGAAAACAAAGCTTGAGAGTGTGTATTTTGTACGTGTACTCTCTATAAAATTTATAGCTGTCTTTGTACATGAGCCACAGTTTCTTGTAGAACCATTCGACTTTTTTCTTATTTATTTATATAGAAAATTTCCACTCCAGGCTCAGTTCTTTCTTCTTTGTTCTTTCTTCATAATGTTATGTAGAATACTGAGGATATTTGCCATGATAAGAGGATTAAAACAAGGACTTGTCATAGGCAATTGTATGTGATTTGGTTGAGTATGAGGCCGTGGGTGTGGATTTTGTCCTTGACATAGTGTCTCTGCTAAATTGCTGACAGCAGTTTGTGGCTGCTCTGTTCAATAATATCAAGCTCTGAAATAAATTATATTCTTCTTTTTGATGTCTAAAGTACCCGCAGGAGATACTGTGTATACTTTCTGAATTATTCTTTCCCTTTCAGACTCATTTCTTGTCTCAAGTCATCTCTGTTATTTACTTTCTTCTCTCTGTTTCTTATACCATCTGAGCTGTACTTTCTTCCCCAAAAGGAGAGAAGTGTCTCGCTGTCATGTTTTTCATTTGTGATTCCACAAAGAGCAAGCACTATGAGATAATATTTACCAAGAATCATCCAAGGATGCTTCCATGATTAAAGTGATTTGAACCAGCCAGCTCCATCCCTCTTGTCTGCTTTTATGTGAACTTCAATAGATAGTTTCCTCCAGAGAGAACACACATTTTCCTGCCATTATTCTGGAACTCCTCTGATGCTAAAATAAATGTCTAATAATAAAATAAATAATAATGTATATTTTCGCTGCAGTTTTAACAGAAATTATCTGATTTAAGTAAACTCATGTGCATATACTTCCTTGAAATTTTATTCTATTTTATTTTTTGGTGGAAAGATGTAGGGTACAATTCAGGGTTAGGCATACAAATGTTCTTTATGCAGATACTCTTGTTGATGAGGTGCCCCTCCCCCATCCAGCAGTTTCCCACTAAATACATTTGAGTCTTCCTTTTCTTAGTCTTACTAGTGCCTGGCTGTTTAAAATAGTTGCACAGCACTTTTCTGAATTCAGAATTAGTTTTTATAATGCCTGCTAAACAATGCTTATCAAATTTTAACATACATATGAATCAACTGGGGATCTTGTTAAAATACGGATTCTGATTCCATAGGTCTAAGGTAGGCCTGGGTTTTTAACAAGCTCCCAAGGGATCTTGATACTACTAGAGTGTAGACCACACTTTGAATGGCAGAGAGTTAAATAGCAAAAAGCAAAGACCTTGACTTTCTTGTTCACCAGTTTTTTTATCTACTGCAGTGTCTATTACATCCTTGGCCTTCAATAGGTATTAATAAAATAACTAACTCTCCAAATCATTCATATAGCACTGGGAGCAATTCATGGTGGATATTAATGGTTCTCATTTTACAGAAGTTCTGAAAAGTAAAGTGAGATGACTATGGATTGCACAGTAGCAGAATCATGACTTTATCTGATTGTCCAGTTTCTCCTAACAAAGTATACTTACTGCTCTATTCTCCAGTGTCTACCAACTTAATTTTGTCTCAAAGATCCCAGAAGTTTCCAGTGATTTTGGTGTATGTAACTCTGTATTTGGTTTCCATGAACTGCAGATGAAGTTGTCTAGGAGGAAGAACACGATCAGTCACATGGTCATATATGAACGCCCACTTTTCCCAGAAACCAGTTGGGCCTATTTCTCTTTGGTAAAATTTGGGAGTATTATTTAGAAAGAAGACTTAAGATTCCAATTAAAAACAGGATTCCTTTAGCATTACCCTATCACTGCTTCCAAGAACACAAAGTACAAAAATTGAAGAATGTAATCACCTTGTTAAATTTGGAATTGTAAAAACAACGTAATCAGGAAACAAAATGAAGCTGTTCTGTCAAGATTGTGATTTAGGGGCTGCTATTAGTAGCTTCTGAAGTAGTGGGAGAAAATCATTTTCAAATGTTAGAAGCCAATTAATGATAATGAAGTATAGTTGAATAACAATTAGTAATTCTACTTCACAGTATAGCAATGGATAGAAAATAAACTTTCCAAAGGAGCACATGCATTGTGCAAATCTTTAAAAAACCACATTAATTGTCAGGTCCCTTTTGAGTCAAGGTGGTCTAAATCATATTTTAGTGGGAATTCTGACAGCTGGGGGAAATTCACCTGCTGAGTTTCTACATTTTAATTACCCAAATAAAGAACAAAGCATGACACACTTAAATAGAAATGACAAATTTAAAGTTAAGGAAAACATTATTCATGCATTCTAAGATTAATTCAACTCTCCCGTGTATGAGAGAAGAGAAACAAGCTTATTATTTACAATGACTCTACTTACTCCTCTCCTTTAACTCTATGGAGGGTAGGTCTTAAGAAAACTCACTTGCCCTGGCAAGTAGAAAGGCAAGCAAAAATGATTTTGGAGAATGCAGAGGAGAAGAGAAGCAAGGAGACAAATAACTCATTGCTAAATTGTTCCAAATAGATAAGGGCAGTTAGCCTGAAGATAAAAATCGTGGAAACAGATACAACAGCTTTCAAAGACAAAGAGTAGAGGTCGTTTAAATGGACTTTAAGGAAATTTTGCAAGGTAATGGGATCCTATAAGTCCCATGTATTTCCAATCTAGAGTTTCTGAAGTTGTGCATTGACATTTGAGACTGAATAATTTTCAGTGTGAGGCTATTCCTACACGTTCTAGGAAGTTTAGCAGCAGGTGCTACCTGCTAGAGATGGTGACGTTCTTCTAACTGTGATGACCAGAAGAAATGTTCTTAGCCATTGGTAAAAGTCCTCTTGTGGAGCAAAATCACCCTTGATTAAGAACAACGAATCCAAACTCAAAACTTTTGATAAAAGTCTACATTAATTTTTTGTGCTTTGCAAGTTCAGTAGGTATACTCCTATATATGTAATGTTTTTAATTTACTTTTAGTGTTTCATTTGTTTCCTTGAAGGTGCATATTAGACTCAGTGTAGCTCAAGGCAAGAGCAAAGGTTTCCAAGTGGCTCAAATTACTTTTACATGAATCCTTGAGGGTTTTATTTATTTTATTTTTATTGTATTTTGGTTTTTGTCTGGCATATTTGCTCTAAAATGCAGGTCCAGCTACAACTCGGTTTAAATTATCACCTTAGATTTGAGTCAAAACTGCCCCCTTATAATGACTGTGAAGTCCAAATCAATGGCTATTGAACTGACAGGAGCTAATATGAAAGGCCACATCAAATTTAGAATAAGAATGTGGAAGCACCACCCATCACTCTTTCAGTCTCCCACAGATGAGGAAATTAAGGTGGTGTGCAAGACCAGACATTTCTACCAAGAGATAGATGGACACAATGTTATAAAAGCTTACTCTAACAAAATAAGCCAGAGCAACAGATATGAAATTCTAGACTGGAAATTGAAGGGGTTTTTGTTGTTGTTGTTGTTTTGAGTCAGAGTCTCACTCTGTTGCCCAGGCTAGAGTGCAGTGGCACGTTCACGGCCACCTAGCTTCGACCTGCTGGGCTCAGGCGATACTTCCGCCTCAGTCTTCCAGGTAGCCGGAACAACAGGAGCGCCCTACCACGCCTAGCTAATTTTCTGATATATTGTACAGACAAGGTCTCACCAAGTTGTCCAGGCTGGTCTCAAACCCGTGGGCTCAGGCAATCCTCTTACCTCAGCCCCCCAACGTGTTAGGATTACAGGCTTGAGGTGCCACACCCAGCCAGGAAATTGCAGTTTTAACCCAACTCTCTGGACATGGTGTGTTATAAATTATGTTGCCTTTTGGAAAAGAAATATCAAAGAAAGATAAGCAGACACGTGCTGGTAAATGCTTAACACTGGCTTTTTTCTTTTCCTAAAGGCACTTATTGTAATGTACATATCCCAATTTCTGTGGTGTAAATACTCCCACCATGGCTCATTTCAAGCTAGTGACATGTAGTCATGGACAGCAGAGCCAAGAATAATTGCACACAGTTAGCTCTCTTGAGTCAATAGGTGTCTCCAACACACCGCTGGGTATGAGACATAGATGTTTGAACTGTTTCAGAGCCTTGCTCTGATTCACTTGCTCAAAAGTGATGCCTTGGAGTGAGAAATGTCTAGAGGCTGAGGATAAACTATCGAGTAAGTTTTAGAAACGCTGTTCCACCCGCCTTGTTGCTATTTCAATATCTTCCTCTTTGATGTCTCTAATCTCTTACACACATGAGTATAAAAGCTTGAGATTCAGCCGGGCTGCTGGCTCAGCCTGTAATCCCGCGCCTTTGGGAGGCTGAGGTGAGTGGATTGCCTGAGCCTGTGGGTTCGAGACCCGCCTGGGCAGCGAGACCTCATCTCTACAATAAATCAAAAAATCAGCCGGGCGTGGTAGCACATGCCTGTAATTCCGGCTACTCGGAAGGCTGAGGCGGAAGGATCACCGGAGCCCAGCAGGTCGAGGCTGCGGTGGCCGGGAGCGGCCACTGCACTACAGTCTGGGCGACAAAGTGAGACTCCAACTGAAAAAAAAAAAAAAAAAGCTTGAGATTCTCCAAAGCCTATACAGCCCTTCCAGATTAATAAAGCCAAAACAGAAAAGGGGGGGGGGGGGGAATAGGAAAGGGTGCTTGCCCTGAAGGAATAAAGAAAACATATTTATAGCACTAGTTCAGCCAGCTGATGTAATTATCTTGGTGACTCCAGATTGGTTTCCTGACCAATCCAGGGCGTCAGAGAATCTGCCTGAAATGCAGTGAAGTAGGAGGCAAACAAGATCACCATGATAGCCTAGACCCTGTTCACTTGGAACCAGACCTCAAGGCTGACAGGAAGAGTTCAAGAAGAAATTCAGTGTTGCTCAAGTTCTGGCAGATGAGAATTCTACCAGATTTATGTTTCAGTAACTCTGAGAAACACCAACTCATCCTCAACGAAGACCTAGCTATCTATGCTAAGCATTACAGTGGGTAGTTACACCAGGCTTGGTGGCACATGTCCATCATCATTGCTGCTTGGGAAGTCAAGGTCGGAAGATTGCTTGAGCCCAAGAATTCAAGACAAGCCTGGGCAACATAGTAAGAGCCCACCATGGAAAAAAAAAAATGAGCAGTTACTACACTCTTTCCCATTGAAATGTTGATATCAATGGAGTAGCCCAAGTCCCAAGTTCTCTAGGTAGTCTGTGATGTTTCAGCAATAAACTGGAGAGCGGTTAACTATTTGTCATAGTAAATAGTAGAATAAAAGAAGATGGAATCTGCTCCTGGGTAAGTTGCTGTGAACACTGTTGAAATGACAACAAAGGACTCACAATATTACATAAACTTAGGGATAGGCAGCCACAGGGTATGAGAGGATCAACTCTAATTTTGAAGGAAGTTCTTGTTGGGAGCCGGCCAAGGAGGCCCACTGAGCGTTAGGGATCAGGAAGGGCCGTGGTCCCTGAGACCGCTAGGATGTGTTCGGGAGCTATAGACCCCATTTTCCTCCTCCTTTTAACATGCATGTACCTAAAGGAACTCTGCTGATATAAGCTGAAGGTTCTGTGACTGTGACAGGCATGGCTCACTCTAGAAACCCATTGTTCCTGTTTCCCATAAAACTGTGGTTTTGGCTTAGGTATTAGATATAATTCAAACTCAGGTCACATTTGGGAGTCTTTTATACATGATACAAGCTTCTTTATAAGATTTAAAGTATATTTGTAGAATTAGTATATACATTCACCTGGCTTTGTGTTCACGTAATAGTCTTGTGATTTTATTGGGAGTGTCCTTCCTCATGCTTAAGAAAACACCTGGTGGGTGGGGGGGGGATGCCCCTCATCCACCTGGCCTTGTGTTCACGTGAAAGTCTTGTGATTTAACATGTGAAAATTTGGTTTAAAAGACTCACGGTTGGTCCCAATAAACGGTTTCTGCTCATTTCACTGAACAGTTGTCCACTTTCTTTCTCTTTCTTCCTCTTTATATCTATCCCTTCATCTTTCTTTCTTTTAATATCTATCCCTACTACAGAATCGGCTTCTGCACTAGACAGAGTCCAGTCTCTTTCTTTCTCCTTATTTCTCCAGAATATTCACCGACGTTGCCCCACCTTCCAGGGACCCTCTAAATCTCTTTTGGGGGGCTGGCCCCCCATAAGTTCTACTGTGAGTAAAAGGCAATCAAACAGCACCAAATGCTACAGAGAAATATTTTGGGAAAGGAAGAGTTCATTGATGCAGCAAACTTCACAACTGTCTTATTTAAAGAAATTGCCACAACCACCTCACCCTTCAGGAACCACCACTCTAATCTGTCGACAGTCATCAAATAGAGGCAAGATCCTTCACCAAAAGAGTGTGAATCATGGAAGGTGCAGATTGTTAACATTTTTTAGTTAACTCTTTCTTAAGGAATGCAAACTGGGTTTTTTTTAGATGTAATTCTTTATACACTTAAGAAACTACAGGATAGTATAAACATAACTTTTATAGGCATTTGGCACCTCACTTTATTTCAATATTCACTTCAGTGCAGTGACCTGGAACCAAGCCCTTAATATCATCAAGATACACCTATATTTCATAATAATCTTTTACAGTGAAATAACTGCTGTCAAAATAATATCCTTTTCATTACTAATAGAACTGCTGATTGTAAATATTCACTTTGTATACAGAATCTTAAAGAATACCTCAAAATTTAAAGGGACATTCAGCTATTTCAGGAGGAGGTGTAGTTATGCTGTATAGTCATTTCATCTATAGATAATAATAATTCTGTGTTCTCCTTTCTGCTGTACTTCTTGTTTTGTTGTTGTTGTTGTTGTTCTATGTCAGATTGTTTTGCCTAGATGTTCCAGAAAAAGTCAAAACAAAGACATTTTCAAAAATTAAAAAGTAGTATTTCCTTTGCTTCTGTATAATTTTTAAAAATGACGTTTTATTTCACATATGAGTGTAATGTAGGTTAGTACTTTAGGAAAATATGATTTATCATAAGATAGTGTTATGGACTGAATTGTGTTCTCCCTACACATTTGTATATTGAAGTCCTAACCTCTAGTACCTCAGAATGTTACTATATTTGGAGACAGCACCTTTAAAGAGTTAATTTAGGGGAAAATGAGATCAAATGGGTAGTCTCTAATTCAGTATAACTAGTATCATTACAAGAGGAGAAGATTAGAATTACAGGCATGCACATGCACAGAGGAAAGACCATGTGAGAATACAGTGAGCAAGTAGTCATCTGCAGGCCAAAGAAGGAGGCCCCAGAAGAAACCAAACCTGCTGACCCCTCAATCTCAGACTTCCAGTCTCAAGAATAGTGACAAAATAAAGTTCTTTTGTTTAAGCTATCAGTATTTTGTTATAGCAGCCCTAGCAAACCCATACAAATGGTATAGCTTACAGGCAGATAAAAATCTAGTTCCAGCACAGACTGGCTATGTGAACTTGGCCACATTACTTAGGGTCACCTATGCCTGAGTTTCAAAGGATTAACAACAACAACGACACGTACCTAGAGGAATAATAGAAAACATACTATTATGAAAAGTATTTGAATTTTTTCCAACATGTCTCAAAATACACAGAAATATCTGTATCATTTAGCTTAGTAATTTTATCCAATGGGGGAGGGGAAACAAATGTTGACGAAGATACACACCATAGATACTGATCACAGTATGGCTTATATAACTTAAAGTAGAACTAAGCCAGGTATTTCTAAACAGGATAATAAATAAATTATAAGTATAGATCAAATATGTTTTAGTTATTAAAAAGCACCATGAGCCGGGCTCGGTGGCTCAGCCTGTAATCCCGCGCCTTTGGGAGGCTGAGGTGAGTGGATTGCATGAGTCCGCGGGTTCGAGACCCGCCTGGGCAGCGAGACCTCATCTCTACAATAAATCAAAAAATCAGCCGGGCGTGGTAGCGCATGCCTGTAATTCCGGCTACTCGGAAGGCTGAGGCGGAAGGATCGCCGGAGCCCAGCAGGTCGAGGCTGCGGTGGCCGGGAGCGGCCACTGCACTCCAGTCTGGGCGACAGAGTGAGACTCCAACTCAAAAAAACAAAAAAAAGCACCATGATTATATGTGATACATTATTAAGTAAAAACAATAAAACTGTATATCTAGCATGATGTTAACTAAATAAAATACAACTGAAAAAAGAGTAAAAGGAAATAGAGTATGCCAAGATATTAATAGCGATTGTCTCCCCCTAGAAGCATAATAGGTGGGAATTCTTTTTTGCTCTACTTTCCAGTATCTATACAATAAATGCAAACTCCTATATTAGAAACATTTTAAAGTAATTTATATTACTTTGCCCTCTCTCTTTACATATAAGTTTATATAAATGTATTATTTAGATGCAGATTATCTGTCTTTTTACCTATCTATCTAATCTCAGTTTTAAAAGAAAACTGAGTTTCGAACAAAGTTTCAAATAAGTGGCGATGGCGTGGTCTTTATGTCCTTCTAACATTTGAAATGTGAGAACTTCAAAAACAAGAAATATACTTTAAAAAAATTTTTTAATCTTATTATACAGATGTAGGGTACAAATAAGGATTAACTACATAAGTAGGCTGCATGCAGGTCAAGTGTAGATTTCCCTCCCTCCCCTAGCAGTGCTCGGTGACCGCTGATCCTTCCCGTAATAACAAGCAATATATCTTTAATGATTTCTTTTAAGTCACTTAAATGTTGGCTCAGTGAAATATACTGAGTACTTGCTAATGTTATTGAATATATGACTATAAACATATATGAATAACAAATTTTCGTGGTATAGACCTGATAAAGTACTATTGCAAAGTATTTTTGTACTTACTTGCCACAGAGAACTACACATATAAAGGTGCATGTTTCAAAAAGAGATAAATTCTGTATACATTCTCTAGTCTTTTGAGATATTCAACAGGCTTACTATAAAATAAATTAGTCCGTAGATGAAAGAAGGAGATATGTAAAAATAAAAAATAAAATAAATTAAAATATTTTAAAATTTTGGTGCAACTTTCATAATTTAATTCAATGCAGAATATATGTTCATAGATATAAACTTCTTCAAATATTGAGCTTTTAAATGACTTTTTTTCTGAGTTGGAGTCTCACTCTATAGCCCAGGCTGGGGTGCAGTGGCATGCTTACAGCCACCACAGCCTCGACCAGCTGAGATCAGGCAATCCTTCTACTTCAGCCTTCTAAGTAGTTGGAACTACAGGCATGCGCTACCACGCCTGACTAAATTTTTTTCATTGTAGAGACATGGTCTCTCCAAGTTGACTAGGCTAGTCTCAGTTAAATGACTTTCAAAGACAGAAACCTGTAAGTAAAATTTCCTATGTCAGTAACATTATGCAGTGATACCAAAGTAAAAACAAAGAGAAAAAAAATATCAAGGGCAGTGCTTTTTTTAAGAGACTGGCACCATTCAGGCTATAGATTTTCATGTTAAACTGGTAATAGTGACCAACATGTGATGTTCTTTTAGTTGATGAGAATGTCGTTCTTAAGAGATTAGGAAAAATGCATTAAATTCCTCTGTAGATGGGTTTGATTTTTTTTTGCTCTATACCCACAGACCTACCTAGCTCATATACCAACAAACATATGCCATTGGACACAAAAGAAATCAAATTAAATATAATGAGCAATGCACATCATTTCCACAATGGAAAAGCAATTCAGATTATTAAGCAACAAATATCTTAAGCCAAATGAAATAGTATATGAGAAACTCAAAATAAATATAAAAAGTTTCTCCTCTTGTTTATGACCCATGTCTTACTGAATAGGCTAGCCGTTCTGTATCATAGAAGTTCCAGATTATTCTATTCAGTTGGCAAATATCAAAAATTTGTTCCATAGTTTCTCGGTAAGGTGGATAACAAAATAATCCTCATATACTGCTAGTCTGAGTGTAGATTGGTGGCATTAAACTGTGGCATCATCTATCTAATTTAAAATGCACATAGTTTTTTTACCTAGAAATGCAACTTCTAAGTATTTTTAGTGGTATATTAATATACATGCTTGTGTGAAAGTATACACACATAGTCACTATAACAATTTTATAATATTGAACACAACTGAAAGATCTGTTAATATAGGATTAGTTAATACCATGTGATATTTTTGTTCAATGGGTCACTATGCAGCCATTAAAAAATTGAGAAAAATCTATATTATTTGAATGAATCTGTTAAATGTCTTGAAAAATGATAAAAACAAAATATTCGATTTGCATAAATTAAAATGTACATGCTTAACTGAACTCTGTAGAATTCCTCTAAAGATATGCAAGAAATTGATAATAAAAATTCCTACAGAGAGGCACGAAAAGGAAGGATAATACATAAACCTGAAAAAAAAAAGAAAATTGGCTCCAATGACCCAAAAAAAAGACATAAACCTGTTTTTCATTGAATAGCATGCACTATCCATCTGAAAACTTTGTAAAATATAACTATAAATAACTAAAGATATTAGTGATTACAAAATTTTTATAATATAAAATAGAATTCAGATATCTTTTGATATTTAAAAGGCATAAATTATAAGCACTTTAAGAATGATAATAATTTGGAGAAAGATTTTATTATGTGATATTATGTAATAGAGTCTGTTATATACTAAGAATGCTAGAGTTGCAGCGAGTCTTCATAGGAGAACTAGGAGTATTATAGGAAGTAAGAATAACATACACAAAAAAAGACAGCTCTGAATTAATAGGATCTAATTAGACCACTATATATCTACTATGGAAAATATGTTATATTTTATCGTTATAAGATTTGATCTATCTATAGTCATATTTATTAAATGATTTCATCTGTATCACCCACACATTTAATAACTTCAAATGATTCTACAAACGCAAAAATATTAGTATTATTTTATATCTTCTTCCTTCTCTTTATTACTATTTATAATCATAGGATTTATAATTATGGTATGATTAAGATCACAATGTTAAAAAAATCACAATGTACTAGAAAAGACAAAAAAGTAAGTACATTATTTTACACCAAGATTGATGGCAATTTACCAGCACATTCATATTTAGACTTTTATAAGCAGTAATAACTTACTATTATTGTTTATTTTTTAAGAGTACAAGAGTAAAAGTTGAACTGTCTGTCATTCTGTAAAAATTATTCAACTATAATTAAGCACATTACTAATTAAAACTCTTCTACAACTTGTTGCATAAATAAATACCAAAATAGAATTTGACTTAGTTCAGTTAATGATATCTCTATTTTATGGTTCATAGATGTATGGTTTAAAGAACAAAGAATGTGATAATATTATAAATTGAAAACTATTATTTTAACCTTGTGAATCTCTGCATAAGTCATAACTGGTTTAGAAACATAAGTCATATGTATAATAACAAATGTCAGAACATGCCATTTGTTTCCATTTCCTCAATATTTTCAGGTTGCAAAAGAGAAAAAGTAATAATAATTGGGCTTTTTTTCCAAGTATTCTTTAGTGAATTATGTAATAAGAACTATGCTAAATACTAAGCAAATAAAACTGACAATTTCCTGCCTTAATGGAGATGTATTTCTAGTATGCAAGTCAATAAATGAGAATAAAAAATGATAAAATTAAAATTTATGGCAAGTGCTGTGAAGGTAGTGAAATAGAAAAAAAGATGAGAGGGAGTGATCTATTTAGATGGTAAGATAAGTTGTCTATGTCCCTATTTTATATCAGAGTTGAAACCTGAAGAATAAAAAGCCAGACTTGATAAGATTAGAAAAATGAACGTGCCACTCATAGAACACAATAAATGAAGAACTTGTAGAAAGAGCTTACCCAGAGTATCTCAGGCTTTATGGCCAAGAGGTATAGTGACAAGAAGAAACTAGATACATAGGAAGAGACAGATCATGCCACTACTTGGATTCCATCTGCAATACATAGGCAGCCAAAGGAGGCCCCAAGGAGGGAGGTGACATGACTGACTTTATATTTTTAATACATTGCTCTTAGCTGCTTTTTTAGAAATACGTTGAAATGGGACAAGACTGGAGAAAGTGAGAGAAAAGGCAAGGACTCTTACATGGATCCAGGCAAGCCATGAGGGTGTATTCGACTAGAGTGGTAGCCATGGGAATTGCATGTTCCGAAAGTAATGTGGTCAGGGTTTGCTGATGGCTTAGATGCAGAGATAATGAAGAAGCGGCAAAAATCAGGCCTGACTCAACTTGACTTTTGAAGTAGATGAATGAGGATGTCAATGGGAGGTAAAGGTTTTGAGAGCAGGGTCTGGTGTCCCCTGATCAACTGAGGTGTATGAAGTTTGAAATGCTATAAGGCAGTCAAGTGAGCATTTCACATAGAAGGCTGGAGATACTAAGAGGAGGGGTTTGAAAAGTAGACATCATGGAAGGATCACTTCTCTTATTTATTCTAGTAAGCAGCTGACATGTCTGTCTTCCTTGGTACCATCTAAACCCACTTGAGTACTGACACATATTCTTCATCATTGTTTCCCAGATTTGATACTCATTATTGAATGAAAGACTCTATAAATGAATGAATACTATGAACTTAAACCTCAGACTTGAGCATGCACATTTTTAATTGTACCATATAAGAATTAGTAATCTTACAATGTTTAGTCTTTTTTTCATGCTGCCAAACAGCTGTGTCAACTACTAAAATTGAGATTAAGATCTGGAAAGTGTTTTAAGAATCACCTAATAAAACTCCTCTTTTCACAGGTCAGGAAACTGGGACCCAGACAAAGAGTTACTGAAAGTTATAGTTGCTAGTGTCAGCATTTGGACTAGAACCTGAGTTTTCTTACTACATGACCATTGATCATTCTGCTACTCTGTATTCTTCTGATCAAAATCCAGTAATATGGTTCAATTCATTTGCATGGCATATGTGTAACTAAAAGTTTCACAGATGATCACAAAACACTGTTCAAATTATAACCCTGCTTATGAAATAAATTCTTCTCAAAAATAGCAGAATGTGGAATACTGACACACCACTTTTTAATTTACTTACTCAAAGGGCTTCATAAATTAAAGAGAAAAACCCCACATACACACTATATGACTAAATGTTCTTTGGTTTCCAAGGAATTCTCTCACCAGGCCTTAGAGTAGAGGCATTTATGATGGAAGATGAAGTCACTTTTTAAAAGAAAACATTGGTTCTTTTGAATATATGGAAAAGCAAATTTATGTCAATAACCAGCTTAGTCAATCAGACCACAGTAACCATAGTAGAATACTTCTCAGTGTTCTCAGACTCCTGAATACATATTTCCCCAAATTAAGACTATGCCTACATGACAACAGCAGTAAAAATGTGTACAGTAGAAACTCTGCCACATTTAAAAGGCACATCATAGGTACCTTATTTCTAGCATAGGACTAACAAAATCTATGTCACAGACTATATAAATTGCTCATGAAAAAAGCAACTCTTTAGTCTCACACTGTCATTTATAGAGAGAAAGTGTCTAATTCTTCCTACAGGATTTAGAAAACATGACAAATTTGGAAGTCCTTGAATGATTAGAAACAATGACAGCGAAGACTTAGAACAGTGCTTCAGGTTTCTTTCAAGATACTGGACATAGATTAAGAAAACTGCATGACTCTGAAGCTGACCTGTACTCCATATTGTGTGATATGGACATGTGTAATACTTCTGGAGGGTAGTCTGCCTATATGAAGAAATAAAGAGACTCATGAAAAAAATTACCCAAGGGGTGCAGTGTGGTCCATGGAGATTAGCACTACCATAAATTCAAAATCTCCAATCTCAACTTGAAACTAAACAGTGACAGAAATCCTATGTTGTTTCCCTATCCAGCATTCATTCCAATCCTCCACAACTATTGCAGATACCTCTCCTCTACCGTTCCCTCCACAAATGGCTTCATGCCCTACCTCAGAAAGATAATATAAATAATCAGAGATGAAAACCCTCAATCTCCCACTACCAAAGTCAGTAAACCTAAGAGCATGCACAGCCATCCTTTTACCCTTTATTGCTGTTTCAGGAGAAATTGCAATTTTTGTTCTATTCATTTATCCATTAATTATTGTTGAATGCTTTGGATTCTGCCCTTTTTTGGAAGACTCATCCATTGGTTATCTTCTCTTTATTCTATATCTTTAGCTTCTCCCTCTGTACTAAATCTTTACAGAAGCGTTTGAACATGTTCAAATGTGCCTTGTATTAAAGAAGCAAAAATACAAAAAACAAAATGAGTATTCTCTTCAACCTAAGTCCTTAGTCACCCAGATCCTAACCATTTTTGTCCTTTCCTTTCCAGAGAAGTTACTGGAACAGGATAGTTCAGGGTTCAATCCTAGAATATCTTTCTTTCCCATCCTGCATACTTGATCTAATCAATTTTATCTACTCCTACTAATTAATTACATTTCACAGTACTTGCTGATGACTCTCAAACTTTCTCTCCATTTCAGAATTCACAACCGACTTTCAGACCTTTTCCCATATACCCCTGCCTTCCCCAGTTGGAGAAAATTAGCCAAATTAATTTTTCTTTTTCTTTTTTTTTTTTTGAGTTGGAGTCTCACTCTGTCGCCCAGACTGGAGTGCAGTGGCCGCTCCCAGC
>NW_007033783.1:564377-600148 GCF_000164805.1 Carlito syrichta
ACCTGCTGGGCTCCAGTGATCCTTCCGCCTCAGCCTTCCAAGTAGCTGGAACTACTGGCGTGCACTACCACGCCCGGCTAATTTTTTATTTATTATAGAGATGAGGTCTCGCCAAGTTGCCCAGGCGGGTCTCAAACCCGCGGCTCAGGTAGTCCACTCACCTCAGCCTCCCCAAGGCACGGGATTACAGGCTGAACCACTGAGACCAGCTCAAATTAATTTTTCAAAAATCAGATTTATGATATCCATCCCTTCCAAAATCTGTCACATCATCTTTTTTCCCCACATCGGTAAATAGAAGCACAAATGACTCAAGCCAAAACGTGAAAGTCACTTAACTCCTTTCCACTCATACTCTAATAGCCAAATCCCATATCCTTAAAAGGCTACTTTTTAAATAGCTTTGGAATCTGTATTCTTTTCTCTCTAATAGAATCTACAGTGATTGCTCAATTCTTCTACAGTAATAGCTTCCTGTCTACCTTCGTAAATGCATTCTCAATACTATAGCCAGACTGAGTATTTAAAAGGCAATTTCTACTGCATACCCTTCTGCTAGAAGTCTTCAATGTTTTTCTGTTTTTACTACATATTTGCTTTCATAAACAATAGATAATGTTTTATATATGTTTTTAAAATTTACATACATGAGACATATACTACATATTCCTTTGGAACTAGCCATTTTAACTAAACATCTTTTTTAATGTTCTCCTCATCAATGCATAAGCTCCAAGGCATTTTTTTAACTGATGAATAGTGTTCCACTGTATGACTGAAGCAGAGCTTCTTTTGTTCATTCCTCCACTGAGGGCTATTACATTTGTCCCACTTTTTCATTACAATGAACAATGCTGCGATTAAATTTCTTGAAAATGTCTCTCGTGCACATATGTGAGAGTTTCTTTAAAATAGATTCCTAGAAAACAAATTGCAAGATCATAGGAACTGCACAATTCGAACTTCAATAGACACTGCATCATTGCATAGAAATGATAGACTTCAACTGTTGTTATCTGGAAAGAAAGCAGAGAGGGGGGAAGACGGGTTGTAGTTGTGGGATTCTACATGAAATAAAAACATGTTATTTCTTCTAAAACAATTGCTTTTTCCTTAATTTTTCACACAGCCATTTACTTATTTAATTCCTTCTCCTTTTTCAGATCTTGATGTAGATTCCACTTCCTCAGAAATCCTTTCCTGCCCCTCTCAGTTTGTAGCAACTCTTACTCTTGTAATTATTTCTTCAACATATCTTTAAATAATAATTTATTGACTGATTGACTTATTTGTATCTATTATACCCAATAGACTCTGAGCTCCTTAGGGTAGAAACTGTGTCTGTGTTTTCCAAAACTCTATTCCCAGCACCCAGCCCATAGGTATTCAATACATAGCCACTGAGAATGAAGGTATCATAGAAGCATTTGTAAGTAGTGCTAGATTAGATATTCTGGATCTTCCAATCTAGCTTCTAGTCTGCAACAGACCTGTGAAAACCAAGAGGAAGACTCATGAAATTAAAAAATGAGTCACATTACCATAGATTTGTAAAATACCAAGGACATAAAGCAGCAAAGCCTTGTGGCACCTATAAGGGCATGTGGTTTGGGTGGATGCCAATTCAACTTTCTATACCTGGTGTTGTAGTTGGCGCACAATAAAACAGGGACTGGACTCTCAATGGTCTGAGCCACAGGCAGGACCAATCAGATCTGGAATCAAACACTGGAATGAAAGTTTTAAGGGGCAGGAGACATCATTGTGGCAATCAGAAAAGACTAGAATGGTGGAATATCACATCTTCGTTGGGAGTCCTACACTGACAAGTTATTGTGAGAAGTCATCAGTATATTGCAGTCATGAAATCAAAACCCCCAACTCTTAAAGCAATTTTGTCATGCACATACTTGAATATTTTGTCATTGGATTACAAAATCAAGATTAGATAAATAAAATATTTTCACAATTGCATGTGAGGTGGCAGAGCTGGGAATCAGAGCTACTCGTTTCATCTAAAATGCAGAAATTTGAAGTGTATTAGATCTTTAATAAATAAAAGTGGATCTAAGAAACAAAGAGACTTAAGTTTTGCGAACAATCGTGGGCTTTAATAAAAACATCTGTTTTTAACCTTGTCTGTACCTTAGCAGTTGCTGCAAATAATTGACATCTTAAGAAAAATACTTACTTTACTATATATACGCAAAGAGCTGCACATCTAGAAATTTCTCTCCTTCTAAAATTTGTAGTAAAATGGGTGCATTTATCTCCCTGGTCATAAATCACTGAATTAACTGAACTCCCACATCTTAGTCTAGTTGTTTGAGTTTTTCTCTCAATTATTTCATGGCTAGAATATCATTTTTGTATATAAAGCTGACACAGATAATGAAAACATATGCAGTTTGAAGAGGCAGCTCTTTAAGTGTGCTAACTCTCACGTCTCTCGCCCTTACTCTAGTGCTGCTATAAAACTTATTACTTTGCTTACCCTCCTCAGACATTCCTTGGGACCAATGTCCTAAACCCTATAATTCACTCAAGAACTAAACTTATTGTCAAGGCAGCAGTTATATCCCCAAGTGTTTCAATAAATAATTCATTGAATACATTCATTTCCAGAAGATCTGCTCAGTTATGAACCTGGTTCTTCTTCAAGACAGTACAAATATTGCCTCAAAACTGAAGAGCTAATTCAGCATGGGCCAACTATTGGAAAAGCTGAGGCTGGAAGAAAAGATGTTTGTATATAAACATTGAAGTAGATTGTAAATACCTGTTTACTTGCAGATGTATTGCAGTCTTGCAAAACTGCTTCTGCAACCACAGGGTAGGAGAGGGAGAGAGAGAATCCTCAGACTACGGGCCCTAAAAACAGTTCCTGGCCATGTCTCCAGGAAAGAGGCAAAAATCTCAGATGAGTATTGCTCCTGGGGAAGCGAGAGAGGTCCAGGATCAGTATGAGACCTAATTCCTCTTTCTCCAGCTGATGTGCAGTCCCTTTTTCATTATATGGCCTCACTGAAATTGAAATTAACAATCCCACTACCTGTCATTTAAACAAACAACTGTACTCAATTTAACATTCATCTTGCCGGTGTTACTATACCTGTCAGAAAATAATAATGGCCAGCCCATGTGGCTTTGGCCTTTTATTGCCACCGCTGTCCCATCATCTAAGTTCTGGCGTCTGTCCTCACACATTACCACAAAGATAAACATTGGACCATCCCACCTGGTCCCTCAGGCCTGGAGACTTCCACTTGCGAGTTGCAGCCAGAGCATGGGGACCTGTAGAAAAGCGAAGTGGCTTCGTGCTCTGGATACTGTCTCACAAGGAGCCTCACACAAGTAAAATGTGCGTCACTTTGCTGAACCAAACACGGCGTCTGTAAAAAGTACCTACTCAGTCATCTCCTTTTCAAAATTCTGTCTGGTCTGTGTTAAATACAAGCCACATAAAGGAAGAAACCATATCTTTCTTGCTTACTGCATGGTAGTAATTTAAGAAATATTTGTTGAAAAAATACTGGGTGCCATGCACACCATTTGGGTGATGGGCTTTATAGAAGCCCAAACCTTACCATCGCAAATATACCCATGTAACAAACCCACACGAGTATCACTTGAGTCTAAAAGAAAAAAGAAATGTTTTGTGGATACATAAGTGAGTGACAGGCAGATATTCTCATGGTCTTTGGGTCTCACAAAGTTCAATATTATTTGAAATGAACCATCCCAATATCCTTTCAAAATAGCTTAAGGATATCGTGTGTTAATACTAGGAAGGAAAAAAAAAAACTTATGAAACCCTCATTTTGACTCCACTAGGTACAGTTAGTGATAGAAAAGGAAGGAATGCTATTTAGGGGTTCTTTGTTTATTAAACTCACTAGAATTCCTAAAGTGAATATTATTTGCATTATGTGATCTTAAATATTTTAATTCTAGTAAATTAACATGTGAGCATGTTGCTAGATTAGGAGAAATAATTTGAGTGTTCACTGGGATTTGCCCTGTCAATCACACCATAGATTGCAAAGTGCAGCTAATGCATTTCATGAGTGTGGCTATGAGGAAGTCTCTTATAAATAATATCTCTCTTGCAGAGCTGGGCACGTGCCTAGGGAAGGAGAGGGAGCTCTCCCTGTAATCAGGCTTTCAAATTCTGTCAGTGGGGGCAACAGCACTCTTAGAATTGTGACCTGAAAATCTAAAATATAAATTAATTCTCAGATGCCTCAGTGCCACTAGCATAGGAGCTTTGTTGGTATTTGGAGGGGAAGAACTTCTAAGGCATTTTATTTTCTGTGAGCTTGAGGCTACACATAAACACAATTTTCTTTTTGCTGAGGGGTCCCTGTTATATTTAATAATGCAACCCTATGCAATAAAAATAATAGACATAGATAATATTCTAAGAGAGCTGAGGCCAAATGCCTTACTAGTAGTATTAGTATGATCATACCCTCAGCCTGAGGAAAAAAAAAAAATATGTGAACCTACACACATATATGAACATTCTCAGAAAACTGCAGACACTTTGGACACCATTCAAAGACCAGAGAAGGAAACCACAAAACCACCTCTCAAGGTGACTAGTACTTAAAGGACTGGCTATTGTAATTTATTGGGTCTTCTTATAACTGTCAGACGTTATGCTGAAGATTTTTTCACCTGTTCAATGAGAGGAAAAATAAAGGAATCAGAGACAAAGTCTACATTATCACCAGGAAAAAGTAAAAGGTAAAATAAAGTCTGACACATGTAAGAGGAAGAATCTGGACAATTAGCAGTTTGATATTAGTTAGTTACTGTTTTTCCTTAAAATATGTATAAGTGAAAAGAATATAAAGACATATGATTTTTACACTTTGACCTTCACCATTCCTACAGTTTGAGTATACTGAAAAATCTGTTCTATTTTGAGCCTCATCTTTGGGTTTGTAACAGCCTCCCAGGACTTTGTTTTATTCATAAAGTTATTATCCCCCTTTGTATCAGGTCTGTTGTAAATGTTCATTATAATCACTGCTGCTTAATTTAGCAGATGGTTGGAACTGTACAATTCTTCTCAGAGGAATCAAATATGGTTATGTCATTTCCCAAGTTGATTTAAAAGAGGTAATTTGAGATCAAGTAATGTTTCGGTTTCAGTGTTAACTCAGAATCATTGCCATAAATGTTTTCTTTTCTCCACTTCTATAATTTTGAATATATGTGATGAACTGGGTTGGTCTTCCACTTTCTGAGCATTGGATGTTCTTCAATAAAGAAATAAAGATCAATAGATCATTGTGCCCAAATCTCATGTTTTTTTCTACATAATTCTTTAAAAGTCCCAAAAGGGATTTTTCTATTATGTTTGCACAGAACAGTTTCTCATCTGTTGTCAGCCAATACAGAGTGGATGGAAATTATTTCTTACACCAAACTGCTGGTACATGTTAATTCCACCTCCAATGACTATCTTGCACTGACTCAAGATATCGGTGATCAAATATAATTAGCAAGAAATAGAGAAGCTGCATCTAAAAAAATCCTCAGACTCTCCTACCTACTCAGAATGCCATCTATGTCTTCTCTTCAAAGGGTATTCAATTGGCTGAGGACTGTTTGCTAACAGGATCACACATTTTGAAAGACAAGAAGCTAAAAAAAAGAGTGATTGCTCATAGTTATAGATCTGTCTCTGAGTAAAAGGGTCACTTCTCTCCACCCTGAGGGCTTTTCCAAAAAGGTAGTTTTTCTAAACCAATATTTCACTATTCACAAGGGTTCATTCTTGTATGTTATTCAACGTTTTTGAACTTCCAATTTCCATGCCCTCCCAACCTCCCACTGTTTCTGTTGGACTTACTTTGGACACCACAGGAGGCAAAGGGAGGGTAATATTTGAGGGTATGCAGAGATGGTTGATTTAGTCAGGAAAGCTCATTACTATGCCATTATGTTTTGTACTTAGAAGCTTTCTTCTGATGGAGTAGAGGATCTTAATTTCAAGTAGGAAGTAAACTTTGCAATTCCCCCGGGGAAACTAGTAAATTATATTAAAACAGACAGACATCTTCTAGTGAGTGTTGGGATTATAATGCAAAGTAGTTAGGAGACCTGGGCTTGTGAACGTGCCTGTCTCTTGCTAACTCTTTTGATTTCCATGTTTTAGTGTCCTCTTCAAACCTGTAGATGATGGTAATGAAGATGAATAGGATAGTGTGCATATATATATATTTATATACATAGTATTATGATATATGGAGTTTCTCTATAAGTGATAAAAATACTGGATGTGTACTAGGCATTTTTATATTGTGATCATCAGTAACCTCTCCCCTCTGTGCAGGGAAGTTGAGAAAAGAAGAAAGGAGATACCATCTGCAGGCATCCTTCTGCCCTGCCTCAGGCTGTTGTCACCACACTGCTTCCCACCTGGGCAAGCCCCACCTCCAAGGAGATAAAGGAACATATGCACACACTTTGTTCATGGTCAGCTAAATGCCTGGTATCCCAATCATGATGGTGGCAGCCACCGAGGTGGTGATAAATATCAGCCCAGCCTTGCTGAAGTAGGTGTGCAGCTGACTTCCCAAAGGAAACCTGGCAGAGGGGGAGAAAGCATAAGTTGGAAAGTCAGAAAAGCTCATTTTCTAATCAGGATATAGCTGCTTATCTATTAGCAATTGAATCGGTCCTCTTAATTCTTATAAACTTGGTTCCCACTTTTTAAATTAAAAAAAATGGAACTGTCTTCCAGAATATTAATGATTCATTAAAAAACACAGTGAACCTTCTGCTATAGATCTGATTACTTAGTAGGTCTTCGATAAATGATGTTTCCTGACTCTATCCCATCTTCAATTCTTCTTCTACCCTTTTGGCCACAACCAAGACGCTATCAGGAGCATCTATGGTAGATGGTAGACACCATCTATACTGAAACAGTACTCCTCACAACACCTCTTTAAAAACACCATCTCCCCTAGGAAAAGCATTCTGTTTTTCTTTCTATAAATTTCAAAGAGACTCATTTGAAAAGTCATCTTTTTTCATACTCGTGATCCAGCATAACTTTCCATCCAATTCATTTCTTATTAAAATGACTATGTTTTGTAAAATAGAATGAGAGAGAGAGATCTTACATATTTTCCTTTACACTGTAGCATTTTGGCTTAAATGTTTGTCTCAGACTAGGTTTCATATGAAACAAAAGCATAGGTTTTCATCTGTAACTCATTCTTTCATAAGGATTTTTTTTTTACAAACGTTCACAGTCAGTTTTGCTGTCAGTTTACATTTATTTTACTTGGCTTCCCTAGTGGTTATGCTGAAAATACTATCAGTTATGTGATTCAGAGAGAAGTTATTCCAGCAAACACTGATAAAAGAGTAGCAGTCATTGAAATTTCACATGATAAATTAGTTCATTCAACAAATCAGAATTTCTAGACTATATAAGACCTTAAAGATCACTTCCTTTAACAAATTATTTGTAAGCAGCTAACATTAGAGAACATTTTCAAATGTCATGGAGTTCTGCTAAGTGCATCACATATATTATATTGTTTAATTTCCACATTATCTTTATTTAACAGATTAAAAAAATTGAGGATCTGAAAGGTTTAATAGATTTTCAAAGAAAGGTCTAGAGATTGCTGGTCATTAGTTTTGGCCCTTTTCACCAAGCAATGATGTAAGAGGAAGCTTTATGTAAGAGGAAGCTGAGACCAAGGGCTTCTAATTGGTTTGAAGAGGATGACAAAGCTAGGTAGTGACAAAGCTGAATGGAGACATCTGCCTCCTGCAAACCCAGTTTAGTGTTCATTTTTACCTTATTGCACATTAAGATATTAAAAGATGAAACTGTCATCTTTTTCTTGAGGCTTTTTACTTAACCCTGAGGAATTAAACAAATAAAAAATACGGTTCTCTGTATACTTGGTCTCAATTTACCATGTTTAAAAAAAAAATTCTCTATTTCCATTGTATAATTTCTTTTTATTATATAGGGTCTTTCAAATTGTCTCCATTTCTTCTGGGATAGGTAAGGAATGAACAAATGAATAGTTCTAAAGAGAAATGAAGAAGGCACAATCAACGTGAAGTAATTCGAGGTTATATACGATGTGGTGTTTTGAATATCAGATGATGTTACTTATTCTCCCTGTCCTATATTTTACTCGACTCTTTACTGTAAAATAACATAGGCCATTGCTTAATATGGAAAGGTCCAGTGAGGCTGTGAGCCCCAGGAGGAAACCAGGGATATTCTGGGTACTTTTACAGAAATTGCTTAAACCACTTTGACTGGATCTGGCATTTTCATCCCTTGCTTGGCTGGATGTGGGTTCTGATTCAGGGTTCTTTTCTCAATTCCATCTCCATTGCTTAAATTTGAAAGCCTAGTTAGGTGGACTCTCTGAACTTGGGTCTTCTTGATTTTCTCAGGCCTGAACTGACATACACCACTGGCACCTTCTGCTGCTTTCTCCTTTGAGGACATTCCTCCCCTGGTTCTAGGCCTAGTCCCTAGGTTTCAGACTCCTGTTTCTTGCCATAGAGAACTGCTCAAGACATGATTGTTCTCTCCCATTAACCAGACATATTTCCCCAAGTCATATTTCCCCATGGCCGTGAAGATTTTATTCCTCTCTCCATCATTGCACGGTCTCCCCTGGCAGCAAACATAAACACAACACAAAATAAAACAATTTTTTTAATCTAAAAAGTCAACGATAAAGAATGGGGCAATAAAGTAAAATAAAAGTCTTGTTTATATGAACAATAACTATGACATGCATACGATAAACGTGACTAAGCACTTGATGACTCAGTATCAGGAAACTATCTTGGATTCATAGGGAAAAGGAGGAGAAAAAAATTGCAACATCTGTTTTACCTTCCAAATGCCTGTGACCTCCTGCTACTCTGCCTTCTCTCTCCTAGTCTACCTTATGAGTAGTCCCCTATATCTGTTGACAGAGGAAGAAAAGACTCAGACCTGGATTATAAGATGGTTCTATACAACCTGTTGGTATTGTCTTAAAGTGGTCAGCTGCAGCACTACAGTCCTGTCTGGGACATCCATGAAAAGCAATAGTGAGGAGAAATCCTTCCTATGCATAGAGCTTTGGACCAAGCACCTGGTTGTTCACTCTGCTTGGAAGGCGAAATGGTCAGACCAGCAATTATATACCAATCCATGGGCTGTGTCAAATGGTTTGGCTGAATGATTAGGGATGTGTAAAGAATATGATTGAAAAGTTGGCAACAAGGTAATCTGGGGAAGAGATATGCAGGTAGACATTTATGAATGGGCAAAAAAATAAAGACATGTATGTTCCATGAGTGTCTAATCTGCCAACAGCAGAGACAAACACCGAATCCCCAATATAGCACCATAACACAAGGGTTATTACCCAGTTATCTGTTAATAGATTGACTATACTGAACTGCTTCTATCATACAAGGAATAGTGTTTTGTTCTTATTGGAATAGACACTTATTCTGGGTACAGATAAAAATAGACTTACAGAATACCTTATCCACTGTCTTGGTATTTCACACAAGATGGCTTTGATGAAATAACTCACTTCATAGCAAAAGAAGTATGAAAATGGACCTGTGCTCATGGGATTTACTGGTTTTACCTTGTCCTCCACCATCTGGAAGCAAATAGCTTAAGAGAATGGTCTTTTGAAGACTCAGTTACAGTGCCAGCTAGGTGGCAATACCTTGCAGGTTGGGGCAAGGTTCTCCTGAAGGCTTAATACACTCAGAATCAGTATCCAATACAGTGTTGTTTCTCCCATAGCCAAGACTTACAGGTCTAGAAATCAAGGGTTGAAAATAAATGTCACAACACTCACTATTATCCAAGTGACCCACTAGCAAATTTTTTTACTCTTGTGACCATGACATTATGCTCTGCTGGTCTTGAGATCTTAGTTCCAAAGGTAGGAATGCTTCCACTAGGAGACACAACAATGATTCCACTGAACTGGAAGTTAAGATGGACATCCAGCCACTTTTGTCTCCCTCATGCCTCTGAATCAGCAGGTGAACAAGGAGGTTATTGTGCTGGCTGGGGTAATTATTCGTGGCTACCTAGGGAAAATTGGACTGCTACTCCACAATAGAGATAGAGATACAGAAGAGTTTGTCTGGGATACAGATTTCTTAGAGCATCTCTGAGTGTTACTCTGCCCCATGAGTAAGGTCCATGGGAAAACAAAACCCAATTCAGGCAGGACTACTAATATCCAAGACCCATAAGAAATGAAGATTTGGGTCACTCCATCAGGTAAATCACCACACCCAGAAGTGCCTACTGAAAGGAAAAGGAATTCAGAATGGCTAGTGGGAGAAGGTAGTTATAAATACCAGCCTCAGCCGGGCTCGGTGGCTCAGCCTGTAATCCCGTGCCTTTGGGAGGCTGAGGTGAGTGGATTGCCTGAGCCCACGAGTTCGAGACCCGCCTGGGCAGCGAGACCTCATCTCTACAATAAATCAAAAAATCAGCCGGGCGTGGTAGCGCATGCCTGTAATTCCGGTTACTTGGAAGGTTGAGGAGGAAGGATCGCCGGAGCCCAACAGGTCGAGGCTGCGGTGGCCGGGAGCGGCCACTGCACTCCAGTCTGGGTGACAGAGTGAGACTCCAACTCAAAAAAAAAAAAAAAAAAACAAACAAAACAAATAAATACCAGCCTCAACCACACCACATGACCAGTTGCAGAAATGAGGACTAGAATTGTCAAGAATATTTTCTCCTTATTTTTGTTATGAATGTGTTTGTGTGTGTGAGGCGGGGTAGGTGGGTAGGTGTGGAGAGAGAGAGAGAGAAGGAGAGTACACACATATCATTGTTTTCTTTTCCCTTTTATCCTTGAATTATGCAACATAAGGTAAGTTGACTTTATATCATAGCATTTAAGTTTTCTTAATTTTATATCATAGTGTTGGAGTTATAGAATATCAAAGAGTAACACCACTCCAGCACTTTGCCTTCTCTTCTGGGAAATGGGTTAATGCATTTTTGGTTGTATGTAAGACAGTTACATCATGTTAGATAGAATCATGTCCTTGTTAGGGTCTTGTTTGGAGATTAAGAATGGTTTTAGGAGATGCATATGGATGCCAAGATGACAAGGGGTAGACCTGGGATGGCGAACTTTGTGTGTCAACTTGATGGGGCTACTGGGTGCCTGGACATTTAGTTAAACATACTCTGGGTATATCTGTGAGGGTGTTTTTGGGTGAGATTAACATTTTAATCAGAAGACTGAGTAAAAGCAGAGTGCTCTCCCAGTGTGGGCGGATGTCATCCATTCTGTTGAAGACCGAATAGAACAAAGGCTGAGTAAGGGAGAATTTGTTCTCTCTGGCCATTTTCCAGCTGTGACATCAGTCTTCTTCTACTTTAGAACTTAGATTTGAACTGAAAGTGGATCACTGGCTCTCCTGGGTCTCCAGTTTGCCAACTGCAGAGCTCTTAGGACTTCTCAGCCTCCATAATTGTGTAAGTTAATTTATTATTATAAATATACATACTTATGTATATAAATAAATATATATACACACACAAACATACATACACACATCCTATTGATTGTTTCTCTGAAGACCCCTGTCTAATACACCTGATCAACACTTAATCACTAATTGTCATTATATAATTTATGTGATATAATTTATGACCTACCTGTCCCCTGCATGTAAGGATAGTAGCTATTACTGTTATTATTACAATGTAATAATTACAAAACCATCCACAACAACAAAATATAATATCCAACCCTTGCTTTATACTTAAAATATTCCCATCATTGTTTAATTATTTTACATGTATTAATTCATGCAATCCTTACAACCCTATGAGTTAGATATTATTATGATCATGACAGACTTATATATATATATATATATATATATATATATATATATATATATAAAATATGTATATATAAGTATATGTATATAATACAAGGAAACTGAGGCACAGAGAGGTAATCAATGTACTGGAAGTTACATAGTACCTAGTGCAGTCAGAACTCAAAACCCAGCAGGCTGACCCTAGACCTGTGCTCTTTTCCATTATGCAAACCGCATCTTAACTTTATTTTGCTTTGGAATCCCACAATGAAGGGCGATGACTTTCTTCGGATCATATTCCGTGCACCTAATGCATTAAAGCAGCAGCTAGAAAGCACAGTAGTAAGAATCCTAGAACTACACCTATAGATGTGGATCCCAGTCTATCTCTTTAACAGTGTGATCTTGGGCAAGTTACTGAGCCCCTCTGAGCCTCAGGTTTTTCATCTGTGAAATGGGAATGACAACAGGAGTATTGTGACAAATAAGTCTATATATGTAAAGTGCTTAGAATATTATCTGGCATTTATTAAGTCTTCAGTAAATCCTTGCTTTTATCATGATACTGCTTTTATTCATGACTTTATCCCCATCATTCAGAAAAAGGCATATAATAAGCATTCAGTAAAAGTCTGATATATTAAACAATACATTTGCTGTTTCACTTTGCATTCTTTTATATGACAGTTGTACTGCCCACTTCCCACCCATTCATTTCTTCACCATCTACAGTGTATTTGGCACTGTGCTAGATGCTAGAGTGACAGAGATGGCTAAGACAAGGTCATTTATTGGAGACCCGCTCCGACCTTGGAGGAAAGGGTTAGGACCCGCACCAGAGAATCTGGACGGCGAGAAGAGACCACTCGGAGGCAGTTCTTCTGGGAACAGTCTGATCAGGACTGAAGCCAAATTTTATTCGGACTCCTTCCAACTTATATACCATTTTCTATACCCTCCAGCAGTGTAATAATCACTCACTGGGGCGTACAAGTTCCGTGCTTTACAAACTATGCATCACAAGACCACCACGAGATCTGCAATTTCCAAGCAAACAATTCGAATTCCATGATGCCTGCCGTGCTTACATTAAGGTCACAGGTGCACAATTTCAATACAAATCGTTCAAAGTGTTTTCCATAATGTTCAATGAATCATTCATATTATACTCTTTGTTCTATACCCTGATTAATACAAAAAACTTTTCTAAGTTAACTCTAGGTTCAATCCAAGTTCACTGACTCCCAATATTTTTAACGATTAATATTATCAACTTAACACTATACTATAATCTATAAGTTTAGTTAAATGACTTAACTGTCAGTTATACTATTAACCTATTATGATTTAACGTAATGCCTTATAACTCAGTTAAAACTTATTCTTAAACTACAAAACTTTACTATAATTCATGTTTCATATGTCTAAACTTTAATTTTTATATGATCTAGTGATTGGACTTTAATACTATGCTATATCCTATTAAGCTAATACCTCATCATTAATTCTTTTATAAATCGTATAGTAATTATTATATTTGAATAATGTAGCAAAAGGAAACAAAACAGCAAGCATAAATTTACGCAACTATGAGTGTATATGTATATATTTTATCCTAACAAGTCTACTCTAAAAATCAAATAGTAGCTGTCACACTCTTGAACAAGGAAATGCAGGGCTGCCAAGATGGCGGCCATGGGCTGAAGCAGACAGAGTTTCGGTAATTAACGAAACAAAAGAAAACTTTCTGCCTGGCTAGGGGCAGGGATACAAAACTATCATGGTAATTTAGTTTCTAATCTTAGCCCTAGGGGAAACAGCTTTCCAAAGCTGACTAACCAGTCTACCAGGAAATAGAAGTTAAAAAATATCTAGAAAGAAGTAAAACTTAGAAAGACAGAGAAAAATAATTCTGCTATGCACTTTCCATCAGGTGTATTGAGATTTACTTATAAGTTTTACTGTCATGTATGCACACTGGTCACTAATCACACGCCAATATTATAGGTATAACTGATATCCTATGTCAGAGGCGATCTTCCAGATGGGCCTTTACAGGCCTCAGTCATGTAGCTATAGATGTTGGCTCCCAACAGTCAATATCCTTAAAGCATCCAGAGCTGAGCACACCACCTAACATAACACTTACAGTATGGTGTAATGCAGCGGGCCCCAACCTTTTTGGCATCAAGGACCAGTTTCATGGAAGACAATTTTTCCAGGGATGCAGGTTGAGGTAAGGGTGGGATGGGGAATGTGCAATCCAACCTCACTTTGAATCACCACATCAGCTCCAGCTCAGATCATCGAGCATTAGATTTTCCTAAGGCGCTCGCATCCTAGATCCCTTGTATGTGCAGTTCACGATAGGGTTTTCCAGAATCGAATGCCACTGCTGATCTGACAGAAAAGAGAGCTCAGCATGCTGGCTCTCGCTCGTCACCTGCTGTGCAGCCCGATTCCTTAACAGGCCCGTTTCCTAACAGTCCACACAGACTGGTACCAGTTTGAGAACCAGGGGTTGGGAACCCTTGGTGTAATGAGTGGAATAACATTCTGATCTAAACATTATGAGAAAACAGAGGATGAGGCATCTTACTTGGATGGAGGGAACGGTTGGAGGAACAATGAAGATGTCCTTCTGCTGTGAGCCATTTGTGCTAACAAAGAGAAATAGACTGTTCTCATAGCCATTTCCCCACACATCAAGATAATGCTTCTGGGAAATAATAAGTTTGTTACTAATAAGTGAACTCAAGTGTGGTTTTATCTGTTGAGAGATTAGACGGCTACCTATTCATTGTGTAGTGAAAAATACCAGGACAAGTCCTCTGGCCCCACAATTCTCCTTATAGAATCAAGACTAAGTCGGTTCTATGCTTAAAGGAAAGACGGAGGAAATCATGTCAGTAAGGAAGGCATCTGTCTGCAAGCAACTGAATGTATGCCCAGTTAATAATGCCTTACAGAAAGGAGTTAATTTTTCTCATGGAACAGGAAGCCTGGCAATAAGCAGGTGACGGCTTTGGCTCAGCTGCTCAACAATCCTATTAGTGACTCAGGTACTTTGCCCTCCTCCAGGGTGCCGCCTTTTACTATATATATTCAGCACTCCATGGTTGCAAGATGGCTGCTCTCACATCCAGATTTCACTTTCAAATTCAGGGCCCGAAGGGGAGTTAAGATGCCAGCCTTGTAAGAAAAAAACAAAAACTTTCCAGAATTCCTCCTAGCAGACCTCTGCTGGTGTTTCATTGTCATGTGGGCACTGCCAACTGGATTAAAGCCTGGAAGAATGAGATACAGGAATATCACAATTAGCTTAGACCAGGGGTCAGCAAACATTTTCTGTAACAGGCCAGATAGTAAATATTGTAAGCTTTGCAAACCACTTGGCCGGTCTCTGTTTATACTCACATAATCTTACCACTGTAACACAAAAGCAGCCATAGTCAAGACATCAGTGATTAACTATTGCTGTGGTCTTGTACAACTTTACAGACACTAAAATTTGATATAACTTTCACATATTATGGAATATTTCACTTTTGCTTTTTTTTCCCCAATAATTCAAAAATGTACAAATCAATCTTAGCTCATAGAGGGTGGACCTGACTTATCCTGCAAGCTCATAGTTTGCCAACCTCTGGCTTGGACTAAAAGCAACCCATCGACCGGATCTGGGCAAACTGCTATTATTACATGTGTTGTTCTACAACTGTCTCTAAAGGAAAGCAGATACTGGATAGGCAACAAACAATGCTCAATAAAGGGTAGGTTCAATTTTCTAAATGAAATAGGACTTGTATTTGGTATATGATCAGGGCATAATATTTCCACTCTTTTCTTTTTCCTTCATTTTAGTCTAAAATCTTTTCTTATTTGAAGGGCTTTTTTCTATTCTGTTAGAGCAGCTGGTATCAGGACTCTGGTTTCCAGGTAATTAATTATTAGGGAAGCCATTTGGATGGGTATGTATTTTTCAGTCAACATGGGATTGATGACCTCTCATTGCCACACTTTAACAGAAAGCTGGAAAGCCCTAAAATTATGAATTAGAAATTCTATTCAAGCTTCATAAATGTTTCACAGTTTTCTCTCTTGGTTTCCAGTAGTGAGGAATGCAAATGAAATCTTAGCATAGAAAAAGATTTTCTGCATTTTGCTTGGGCCCAATCTCATTATACTTTCTCTACTTACAAGAGAAAAAAAAATTGTAGCAAGCAAGAAACAGGCTCTCTCCTTATACATTTAATTACAAAGGCAATTTCCTTTATGGCCTACTTACAGGAATACCTCTTAGCATGCTGCCAACAGTATCACAACTTGTTTATTCAAAGGTTATGTGTGAATGAGAGCTTTTTGATATTAATCAAGTAATTTGCTAGTGTTGCTGGGAAAAGGAAAATGTTAGCTTTATCCTGAAAAATGAAACAGCCCATTAATCAAGTTCACCGTATTAAAGACAATTTTCAGGAGAGAGAGGGCAAATAGACCCTTCAGATAAGAAATTCCTAAACTGATGGAACTTTTAATAGGGTTTGGCATAGGGTTCTGAACAGAAAGTGATTAAGTAAACTAACTTTATTCACCTTACAAATTACATATATCAGATATTTATGAATTCAAAGTTTATCATGTCTTGTTTATCGTAAGAAACCCCTGCTGAATGCATCAAATTCAAGAGCAAAATTCTTGCACATGGGCTATTTTATTGGTGTTTATTCATTAACTCCAGTTAGAGTTAAAAATGTTAAATGGAATATTTTGTGATCTTAAACATCTGTTTCATTTCTTTTTTTCATACCTCTTCAGCACAACCTTTGTAGGTATGAGACTGGGTCTCCATCAATCAGAATTAAATTTTGCAGTAGGAGGCATTTACAACTATCTGTGTAAATGCAGCTGAATAGTGTAAGGTTGCAAGATAAGGGATATGAAAAATAACTATAGTCTGGAAGCATATAGTGTGTATGAAGGGGTTCCTTTTTCCAGCATGATGAATTGCAAAAAGCCATTAGCCCAACACCAACAAATAACTGAGTTTTATGAGCCAGGCATTATCAGAATTTGTTAGTAACGTTAAAGCTACTTGAGAGAAAAAAAAGGAACGTTTCACAGTTTGCCTTTTATCTCCCCAGTTCATTTGCAGACTTTATTGTTATTAAAATAAAAAAATTAAAACATGGCATGATGGAATTTTAATCCCAAAGAAATATTCAAATATTTACAAAATGCTAGATAATAATTATATTTGAACATTTCCGATTTGTTTTTATAAAACCATGTTGTAGAGGAAAAAATTTATATTAATAGTAAATGTCACAGTCACCATCAGGGGAGAATATGTCTTTGACTAGAACAGGAGTCTTATACTCAAATGCCTCTGGAAGCCAGGTTGAAGCAGGGGTGGGTCACTGGGACAGTGATGCACATGAGATTAATATCCTATCTAAATGGAATGGCAGCTGGTCAGCTACCTCTCACTGTTACCATACAGTTGCCAAATACGTATTTTATATTTCAAGAAAAAGTCAGAAATCCGGATTTTAATAAACCTCTACATTCGAACTATTTGCCCACATTTTTCAAAACTAGGTAGAGGCTAAATCCAGCCTGTAAACTGTCAGTTTTAAAACTCTGTTTAAGGAAAGCACTTGGATATGACACTTTCCACACAGTACAACAGTTCTGGAGACTTTAGCACAAGAAAGTAACAATAGTTTTGAGACTGGGGTGGGCCATGGGAAGAGAGCATTGTCTGGTAGGGGCCTAAAGCCCATGGTTATGGATAACCCATGGGATTTTCTGCTTGGCATGGGCAGCTAGAGGGGCATTAAGAACATGTTTGTTCAATATTCAATTCTGTTATGTAATTAAAATCATGCTGTCACCTCAAACCCTTAACATCAGCCTGTGCAAATGGTTTTGGGGAAGTCAGAAGAGTGTGTGTTCTTCAATTAGTAAATAGCGGGGGGCGGGGGAAGAAGAAAAAGCCATAAGAGATTATCAGAAGCACAGACTCAGAGCTTCAGAATGCTGAGCTCAGCCTGGAACGGCCAAAAATCAGGCTGAGCTCAGCTAACACCTGGGCTGCAAGAGAATGCTTCAATAGGTACATTTAAATAGAAGCCATTAATACCAAATCCCTAGGACTGATAAACAAAGAAAAATAACAAGGGGATTGACAAAAGCTTAAATATCCTTACATTTGAGTGATCCTCTCCTTCTTTCTCAACCCTCTTACTATGTAGGGATGTAGTTGGAATCAATCTCTAATTGTGAATGAAAATATTTCAGATGGAAACACCTTTCCATCATATCTGAACTTCAAAGGCTAGGGGATTAAGAGAGAAGACAGGACTCTCCTAATGCATCGATCATGTTTATACCTATTAATACCTGCCCCAGGTTTACATTAAAGCCATAAGGTTAGGAGACAGAAGACCTGTTTTCATACTGAATGTGATCTTGGGCAAGTCAGACAGTCATTCTGAATTTCTGAATCCATGGATTTGATAATAATGTTATTTCTTCTGTCTGCTTTCCCAGATTGTTTTAAAATAGGTAAGTATAAGAGATGTGAAGCCCCTTGAGAACTGTGCTCTGCATGTAAAACAAAAATGTAATTACAGCCTAAAATATTTTTTTCTTGGAGTGAAAGAAATCATTAAAACCCTATTAATTCAGATTTATGCCAATGGAAAGGGGCCCACTGCCCTGAAATTCTAAGGAACAAGTTAAATGGAGTTGCCATGTAAGGGATAAAATGTCACTTGAGAAGCTAAAGCCAGAAAAGAAAGGTGATACAATTGGGGTATTCCAAAGGTCTCCTCATTTTCACCAGTGTTCACAATTACTGAGTGTGTTGCTATCTATATTAGAGAATCCATACTGTTTGATCAATTGGCTAATGTCTCCAAGACAAAATACATTCAAAACCAAGATATGTAAAGGTCAACTTCGTAATTTTTCTTATCCTGAAAACAGGGCACACCACAAGTCTACATTTGTTATATCTCCTCCTTTGAGTGGTATTTCTTTTCTAGAATAAGGTTAGAAAAGTACTCTCTAAAAATGATTGATCTGGTGAATCACAGCAGCAGCCTGATTGTGACAGGCATAGGACAGTGTGAAGAGAGATGTGCCAAGGTGCTCATAACGATGTCTGAAAAAATGTCTGATCTCATCTCCTTCTGACTTTTGTTTGTCAGGATTTAAATCACTCACCTAAGGAAAAAAAAGGTTTGATTTCACATTATTTCCTCTTTTGATCAAGACATTTCAAATTATGTCTTATTCCTCTTAATAACTTCCTCTCCTGGTGGATCAAATGTACAGAACCCGTTTGGTTTGTTTGTGGACTTCCCCAGACACAAGGTGAGTGTTTGTGTGTGTGCATGTGGGCACACATGCATGTAATGACAGAGAGCGATAAAATAGACGAAGTTGATGAGGGAATTAAATAGAGTAGCTAATAATCATAAAGACTTTATCAAATGCGTTTACTGTTGTTACATTACAATAGGAAAATGTCATTTTTTTTTACAATTATTCTTTGGCCTATAAAAAGCTTTCATCCAGCGTCTATGCTCCAAAACCCTTTAATTTCACAAAGACTAGTCTTTAAAAAAAAAAAGAAAAGAAAACCTATTTTATCACAAGGGGTCATACCAATTTGGTGTGTCTACTGGAATCTTACACATTGCACCTGTCGGCAGCAGGCAAATAAACATTGGATCACAATGCAGGTCAGAAGAAATAACCAAGAAGTTATTGGATCTTTGGAAATGATTTAATCTATCTTAATACTCCTGTGTTCCTCTTATCCTTAGACCAGATGTGCTTGGTTAGGTACGATTTATAAATTTGTCTTGAAATGAAGATTTTATATCTTAAGCCAAAATGAAATTAGTCAGAATTTTGTCTCCCCTCTACTGCAAGAAGAGATGATTGCACAAACTCTGGTTAGTGTTGAACTCTGCAGGATTTACCCTGCAGCTAATACCTCCACACTGCCAGCTACATTGGATCTCTGTGAATGGGTAAGCTTAGCAATGCCAATTAACTGCTCTAAACCACAGCTTCCTCATGTGTATGGTGCTTAGGTCAAATCTTTGCTTCTTCTTCCTTGTCTTATGATTGATTCTTTTTAAAGCACGATTTGAGAGGACAGAATAGCTCCCACAGTGGGAGGGGGTCCGAGGGAGTTGTCTTATGATTTATTTCTAAGAATATCATTTTTTGACTACTTGAGAAATAGCAGCAAATGAACTCATCCTCAGCATCACTCACAAAACAAAAACTTATACTAAATACAAGCCCAAATGATAATTGGTTCTATAAACAAAGATGAAAACAAATTAACCAAGAAACTTCCTTGATTTTTATACAGGGAAATACTGTGCTGGTATGATCACATTTTATAAACAACAACAGGGTAATGGGAGAGACTTCATGGGATATAATCAAATGTAATATTGATGCACTCCACTCTTCCATATCATATAATGCAAAATTATTAAATTTTAATAGAATATTAGGTAGTAACATCAAAACATTTGGTGGCATAAGACAGCTTTTAAAAAATATATTTTGAAACACAGTTCCAGAGAAATTTCTTAAACTGTCATTATCATAAAGTATAGGCAAAGAAAAATGTATTGAATATTAAGTAGCCTATTGCAAAGAAAACATAAAATATACACAGACATTAAGCAAAACAACATATTTAAAATAACACAAAAAGAATAAAAAGAATGAAAACCTTTTGAGATTATTAATTAATTGGCTCTGTATATTTAAATACATTCGTGTCTCCAGAATTTAAAAGCTAAATGTAATTACAGTCAATATGCCATTATTTGTTAAATGAAATTAGAAAAAGGACCCACATTAAGATGAATGGTAATCAAAAAAATAAAATAAAGGTAATCACTATTTCTACATCCTACACACACACACACACACACACACACACACACACGTCCCTCTCTCAGCAATGCTGATAGTCTGGTATTTAATTATCTTTTACATTACATGAGAAGAGTGTCCAGCTGAAAAAATAAAGCACTTTAATTTCTGTATGGTATTTTAAGCATTTTTGGAAATTAAATTGCTTGATTTCTCCCCCAAAACATTTTCTAAACTTTATTACACTTTCTAACTGCTCAGTGATATTACCAAGAGGAAAGTCTCACAGGAGTTATTTCATTTTGAATCTACTAGGACAGAAGAGAAAGAGACATGATAGAAAATTATTAGAAAATGTGTTTCTAGAAGTCCTGAACTATTACTTGAAATATAGAACTCTATTCTCTCCAATAGACTGGATTATGGCTGACAGCTTTGCCTTGAATAAGTGATATAACTGTCAAATCCAAAGGAGGTAGGAGATAAATTAAATCCATTTCCGACTGGAACAGATAGACAGTTCTAGTCTAGACTTTGTATCGGTTGTTCATTTTTCAAGCCTTTCCTGTGGTTGTATCATGCACTCTTTTTCTTTTTCTTTTCCCAACACAGTGACCCAATCTGAATAGATTACTGGGCAACTGAAAAGAATGCAGATAGTCTCAAACTGTTCATATCAAACCCTCATCTCTAAAACAGAAACTTCATAATTACTAATGACAATTAACAGTCAATTCCCCATGTGTCTACTCTTTCTCTCTTCACCTTGACTCTATTTGGTAACCCTCAGAAACATTTCTCAGAAGCCATTTTTGATATTATATTTAGTTTCCTGTAGATATTTTTTATTATCTCATCACATTGTCTCATATACTTGTAACTTTCTCATTTAACCCAAGAATTTTCTTTCTAAAAAAAGTAGTTAGTAGTTCTCTCCATTCTCTGGAACAGGCAAATAAATAGCATGGTAACATCAGAGAGCAGCTATAAGAAGTTGGAGGAAAGTTTTGGGAAACCTGGAAGAAAAACTTCATAGGAATTTCAAGTTAACAAGAAACTTAAATCCTAGCAATCCTCCAGGGAGAAAGGATACATCTCAAATCTCTATAGAATAACAACAAAAGGCCAATGTGGTGAAGTGGCCTATGGAATGAAAGCTGGCTCAAAGTACTCTCTGATTGCATCCTGCAGGAAGACCACCCAAGATGACACAGCAAGAAGGCGATAGTCCTGGTCTACATACATCTTTCTCTACCACAAAAGAGTCACCACAATTGCAGTGCAATTCAGCTTGCTCTGTCCTTATAGTGTATAGCAATTCCGATGCATAAGACATGTTTTCTAGCCATATCCCTTTATTGAACAGACTTGAGTTTTAAATAGTAGAAAGCAACTTCAATAGTACTGAATATATTTAAGCAAAACATCATATCCCAAAGGTACAAATAATTGGAATTATTATAATTCTTGAATTAGCTATGGAAACTCAGGTTCTTTCCTTGTAATAGAAAGAATAACCAAGACAGATGCATTTCCTTTTTTTTTTTACTGGAAACTTGTGTGAAGATTGTCATCATTTAGGTGAAAATCTTCAACAGAGTCGTCAGATCCTCAAAACTCTCTTTAGAAAGTGATTTAAATATATAAAAATTGAGTTGCTTATGAGCAAATAATACTGAAATTTTCATTTTTGGTATATTTTGTGGTCTTCTATACAACAACGAACCAAGCTGGAGAAACAAGGCCAACAAACAAAGATGTGGTCGCTCCTTCACTGACTTTAGAGTATAGTGCTTCCATTCAAGTTATAACTATACTTCATTTAAAAATAGAATCAATTGTGTAGCTCTTCATATAGGAAGATCTCCTAGTGATTGACATATCTGCAGCTTGGTGTATATTGCCATTAACTAGTTTTGGGGTCTTGGTTAAATCATATACGTTGTGAGAATTATATTCCTCAGGTGGAAATAAATGCGTATATGATCACTGAAGTTTTTGTTTTTTTGTTTTTGGCTCTCACAATCAAATTTTAAAGATGTTTTTATGAATTACCTCCTTAAATCTTGATGATCATCTGCAGTGAGAAAGGTAGAGAACGTGATTTGTGGAAGGTGAAATAGCTAGAGAAAAGCCAAGAGGGTTGAGAAACTTAATCTCTAGACTTCTGGTTCAATGCCTGAGTGCCCACATGACACAGGACACATCGTCAGACAACTTGGGGACAGGCTTGTTGCCTGCTAGCTTAGTCACATTGGGCAGGTTGTTTCATACCATTGAGCCCTGGTTTCCTTATCTATAAAACTGGAATACAGCCAGGCTCGGTGGCTCAGCCTGTAATCCCGCGCCTTTGGGAGGTTGAGGTGAGTGGATTGCCTGAGCCCGTGGGTTCGAGACCCGCCTGGGCAGCGAGACCTCATCCCTACAATAAATCAAAAATATCAGCCGGGCATGGTAGCGCATGCCTGTAATTCCGGCTACTTGGAAGCTGAGGCGGAAGGATCACCGGAGCCCAGCAGGTCGAGGCTGCGGTGGCGGGAGCGGCCACTGCACTCCAGTCTGGGTGACAGAGTGAGACTCCAACTCAAAAAATAAAAAATAAAAATAAATAAATAAATAAAACTGGAATGCAACCTCATACATCCATAGAATATTTAGTATAAAATAAATTCCTCAAGCTAACTTGTATCCTATAATAGAGGAAATAGGCAAAATATAATTTTAACAAGGCTTTGAATTCTGTCAGCTTGAATGTCTAGGACCCAATGTTTCCCTTATAACTGATGCCTGAATGTATTGCCCCCACATTTCTCAGCAGAATAGGATTGTGTCTTCATCCAAGACCAGAACTAGAGAATCAAGGTCATTTATGAAAGGACAGGCTGAGAGTGGGAAATGCATTTTTTTACTCTTCTTCCTAAATCTTAATACAATGATGAGAAAGTAGAAGCTATACTTTTGGAGAAATGCACACTTTAAGTAAAAATTAACTTTGCCGACTTTGTCTTTTTTTGGAACAGACTTCCTGGTGCCAGATATCTCATAGGGAATTTAACAAGGCCTAAGATATCATACATTGGTCAAGGACTGTAAAAGTCATGAAACTTGTAATTATAAAAAGTTATAGCCCGCCCAGAGAGGGAGCGGGTAGGGACTTAATCTTCCAGTAGAACGGGCCCTATCCACAGAGAAGTTAAGAATCTCCCCCAAAGCTACCTACTGGGAATGCCTAGGAGATAAGGAGGAAGTGCACACTCCATTAGCTCTAAGGAATGTCGTTGGGGAAGATACAGGATAATTAGAATCCTTGTCACACCCTTCTCTAGGGGCTATGATAATGTGGGTGAACATTAATGAGTCTCTGTGTCACAGGACCTCCAAGACATCCACAGGTGGTCAATAAGGAAGACATGGGCAGTCACGGGAAGACACGGGCAGTCACGTGAAGTCATGAGCAACATCTCCAAGGAAAGGATTTAAGCCAAGACTTGGGGGGCTACGGGGCCACACTCACCTAGAGTGTAGGCCCACTTCCTGTCTGTGGGGGGTGAACTTTTCTTAAATAAATCTTTTCTTCTCTCACCTCTGTGTGTTGCAATTCTTTGCAATCTACTCGGATCTCTGGGTTGCCGGCACGCACCTCCGGCTTGCCAGCCCTGGCAGTGCTGCACGCCTCCCTGCGCCTCTCCACACTCACCTGGTCCGTCCACACCCTAACAATTTAAATATGGCCATTTTTACCAAACAACCTATTGAAGCAGGGAATTGGCAAATATGTGCTACCTGGAATACTTCCTAGTATTTTTTTCCATAGCTCAACATAAAAGAAAATTAAACAAAACTTTATCATCTTTTCTGAATATAGTAGACCTGGTGATGTTGGCAATAGTTATCAGTATTATCATAACTATTAAAATTGATTATCATTATTGATTATAAAAAAACACAACGTATGTCTATTAGACACTCAATCCCTACTCTTTTTAACCCTTTTCCAAATCTACTAAAATCCAAGAAGGTATAAGTGTTATTGCTGTAGAAGATTTTAAAAAAGCTTACACGACAAATTTGTTATCAATGCTTTATTGTTGAAAACAAAATTGAAATTCTCTGGCACATAAAACAATTATTTCTACAAAAGGAAAGCCTACAAATCTTGATAATTTATACAAATAACAGTTTCTCAAAAAATAAAATTTTAATTTAGTAAACTTGTCTTGTGCTCTATATTTTTAGCACTGTCTGCAATAATCCACCATAAATCCCTGAGTGGAGACATTTTTTGATCATGTTCTAACACCTCCCCAGCCCTCCCCCCACCCGAGTTGGTCAGTTACTAAGTCCAGCCCTGTAGTGAAAAGTGTCAGGGAAATTTAGTTATTAAAGATCCATGCATTTGATGACACAGACCCAATTATTATGCTACTTGGGAACTGGGTCAACATGTAGTGCCTCTACTGTGCATTCAGTGACCCTATTAAGAACCAAATCTTTGAAAGGAAGAACAATAACAATAAAAAGACATAAAATGTTAACACTAGGAAGTCATCATAGGTCAATAACTATTTAAATAAATACAAATGTTAGACATTGAATTAATCTCTATAGCCTTATATTAAATTCCTTTTTTATATTTATTTATTTTTTTTTTGTAATTGCCAATGTAGTAGAAGATGAAAAATACACTTCAACCCACTATTTTGGTCTGACCACGGGTTTGTTGTTGTTAAATGTTAAATACCACAGTGATTTAGTTATAATTTAACTTTTGGCCCTTCAATGAAATCTTTACAAAATAATATACATATTAGAGAAGGGCCTTCTTATTAATGTCATCAAAAAATCTCTCACTACATTTGCCCTTCTCCCAAAAAACACTAATGCCATAGAAACACTACTTTAAATTTTTCATCCCACTGAATTCCGATACATAAAAAAATCAAATATGAAGAAAACATAATATGATGTATTTGTATGTCCAGTTTCCCTTTAATGGGAATGATGAACATATATATACATGGAGTATGAAAGGGAAGGAGAAACAGGTGATTTTCAGTTGCAAATAACTGGCTTAATGCATCAAGTTTTGTTATTTTGCTATGGTAGAATAATAAATAAATAAATATATAGGCTGTAGTATAGCTAACTTTTCTATGAAGAAGTTGGTAATGAACTAGTGCTTTTTGAAGTTAATTTTTTGTAGTAACGTTTGACTGCAAGACAAAATAACGCTCAGTAAATGTTTTCCTCTACTTCATTTATAGTCTTTTTTGATGAAATGATCATTGAAGTGGTTACTGACAGGTAATAAAATAAAATACCAAATTTTCTAGTGAAAAATAGTTTTCAACTGAAAATAGCACTTGGCAGAAAACCTAGCAACACACAGGCCAATGCTACACTCCACTGCAGCTTAACATAAGTAATTTGTTAGGTTTTTTGGGAAGAGCAAAATAAGATACAAATAATTCCTTGAAAATGTATCAGCATTGCTGTTTAGGTACCTCTTAGATAGTGATTAGCATTTCATACAAACTCTTTCCAAAACACAAAATCATTGGTAACCATCATCCTACACTCTTATGTGGAAACTTGATTTTTTAACTTGCAACATCTGGGAAGCACAAAGCACCTTCTTTTTTGTCTAATAGCTGTTGGTTAGTCATTGGAACTGGAACACTTATGAACTTCTCTTTCCTTTAGCCTCATGCAAGCTTGCACATTAACCAGGAATAGCCATTCAAAAAAGTAATTTCAAATGAATTAATACAATGAATTTAACCAGGTAGTTTGGGGGAAAAATACTGACAACATCAACATATAAAAAAACTGCCTGCCTGACACATATAAAGCCTCCCTAGTCCCTCTTACAACACGAGTGTCAGGTGTAGTCAGCTCTACTCTCCATATCTTTTTTGGAATACCAAAAGCAAATGATGTCCCCCAAGATGAAGCCCACGATGTCCAAATCATAAAACATAATGTACACTAGTCAAAAAGTAACTGCTAATTCTGACAGATCTTGATACAGTATTTAAAAATAAAAAAGTTTTCCAAGCTTCAGAAATTAATAAGCAGGCTGTCCCAAAGAGGGAAGACAGCAGTGTTAGGGCAACTGGTGGCTCACTGGAACTCACACTGTGCATTCATCACTCCCAATTAACACTTAGCCTTGATAGCTGACCTGGCTGAATGGGCACTCTGACTTCCTCTCACAGTGTTTAAGGAATAATATAATTTTAAGATTAGCTTTCAAAATTAGAACAAAATCTGTAACTTAGACACCCACCCCTCCCTTTTAAGAATGCCAAAAGATTCTGTGTTAAGTGCTCTGGTTTACAGTCTACGGGTAACAATTACATCCTCCAAGAGGGTTCCAATGTTCCCCTTTTTGGTGTTAACAGCTGTGCCAACAGCGAAGTGGATTCTTCCAGAAGTGGCAGTGACCTCAGTGACCTCTGCCCTGGTCTTGAAGTCCAACACGAACTCTTGTCATAGCACTGCTGGGAATTTCTGTCTGTTAAGAAAGATAGCTTTGTAAAGTGGAGGATGGGTTTCTGCCTCCTGTGTCAGGTCTTGGAAGTCTTCAAGCCTTGTTTTTCCATGATGTTCCACAGTTTACGGAGATTAGACTGTGTGATGATGTCATCGGGCTTGAGCTGCAGCGCCCGCAGGTAGTTGGCCTCAGCCTTCTGGAGTCTGCCGTTGAGGTGTAGAATAGCTCCCAGGTTCATCAGGGCAGCCGGATACTGCAACAAGAGGAAGGAAGGAAACTGATTAGGAGACCATTTCAAGCTTTCCTTCATGCAAAACAAAATCTTCATCCACTTATGCAAATGATTCCCTTATGTCTAGAGGCATTTTGTGAAAGCAATTTAGCAATTTATACAAACAGATAAAGATAACCAGAAATAAAAAAAAAAAAAGTTTTCAAACAGCTGTTGTGTACTTTGTGTTTTAAATAGGACAGGCATCTAGAGAAATAGTATTTTTTCTTTAATGAGAAAAAAGATAACATATGAAGACCTAGTAACTCAGTCAGACTGTACTTTTTGAGAAAAAAGTGAAAAGTAATACAAGTTCAGATGGAAAGAATCAACTTTTTTTCAATGCAATGGCAAGTGGGAAATACTACCTGGGAAACGTTGATAAATATTATGTCCACTAAATCTTTATTTTCTCTTCCTAGCAATATTCCAGGCTTTCCATGCAAAACAATTAAAATAAACTATAACATTCTATGATTATTTTCAGGGAAAGAATCCTGAAAAAAAATGAAATGCAATCACTAATGTCCTTCCTAAACCTAACATAAGTAGTTTAACAAGAGAAAGTCCTTATTTTAAAAGCGAAACAATGTTTTAACTTCTTATGGTGAATGTTGACTATAAATAGAACTAAACACATTAAAATAGCTAAATATGGCACAGAACATGAAACCTTTATAAGAAAACTTTTATATTATTTGTTAAAAAGTAGTTAAGCAACTCATAGAACTTTCAGCAATGCATGATTATTGCAATACAAAACTATCACGTGAAAAAAGTTTTTTAAAAAGGCATGAGTGGAGTAGCACTACTTTAATACAAAGGTTTCCATCCTAAAATTCTCAGTCATTAGTTAACAATAACAAAGGTCCTTTCCAAAGGAAAAATACCTTTCTTGTTCTCTGCAAATAAAGGTTCTTCTGCTCTTGTTTCTAGAACATTCTGAGAGCAGCTAATATTTTGGCAGTTACATACATACTTTCAAATATAAGATAAAATTTAAAGTGTTTGTGCTATGATTATGCTTTCATTTTGCAGTCTCAACTATTAATTGTCCTTCAACTGTGTGCTACAGCCACAAATAATTCACAATTTTCTTAAGATTTAATATTTTCAGGATGTATGTATTTTTCAGCTGAATTGATTTGACTGCATTCTTTACTATAAAAACAATTACTTCTGAATCAAAAACAATGTTAGGGAAGAAGGCTGAATAGCTCAGAATAAATTGACTTGGGGGAAATATGACCAGAGTTAGATTTTTTTTTTGAGTTGGAGTCTCACTCTGTCACCCAGACTGGAGTGCAGTGGCCACTCCCGGTCACTGCAGCCTCGGCCTCCTGGGCTCAGGCGATCCTTCTGCCTCAGCCTTCCAAGTAGCTGGAACTACAGGCGCACGCTACCACGCTCGGCTAATTTTTTGATTTATTGTAGAGATGAGGTCTCACCAAGTTGCCCAGGCGGGTCTCGTACCCGTGAGCTCAGGCAATCCACTCACCTCAGCCTCCCTAGGCGCAGGATTACAGGCTGAGCCACCAAGCCCGGTTCAGAGTTAGATTTTTAAGAGATCTGGGTTTGAGTTCTTGTTCAACCACTAACTATGACCTGGGTGAAGTTCCTTAACATATCTATGCCCAATTCTTTTATTTGTGGAATACCGAAATAACATCAACTTCCTTGCATGCTGTTAGAAACATACAATGAGTAAAATAAATAAATAAGTGTAGTAGACTGCAAATATACATTAAACACTACAAATGTCAGGATCACTTTTCATCATCTCATTTTCTGAAGTCCAGCACATACATGTTTGTGATTTTACCTTGTACTGGTATGTTAAAATTTTGATTTTAGTTTGGTTACATAATATGTTGCTGAATGTATACTAAAATTATCTTAAGTCTTCAACTACTAAGTGTTATTTTCAAATTCTTCTTCATCCTTTCTTCTTTTCCAAAAATAATATTGCAAATATAAACTATCCTGATCTTCAAAAACCTTTTGGTCAGGATGACTCCATACTTATCAAGAAAAATACAGATGGTCAATTTCTAATTTTAAACACCAGTCCAAATAAACATAGCTCTAAATTACATGTGCAGTGAAAAGCTCCACATTGGCAACTGAAAATAACACCACCTACTCTGTCTTCCTAAAAGAACTTTGTTATCATACCACTGTTATTATCTTGAGTTCCTTAGTGCTTGGCCACATTTCTGAATTATGTCCCCTCACAGTGCTTAGCACAACTATCAAGAAATTGCTTCTAAACTGATGGGGAAGTGTGCTCCCAGCCTGAATCACTAGAGATGCTGAGTAGATAAAATGTTTAGACTTCCTGCTATCCTGAGTAGAAAGAGAGGAAATGAGGAAAGAGGACCACTGTTGGAGACCATTCTTTACTAACCAGAAAAGGGAGAGGCCCAGTGATGAGGCTGAGAGAAACCAGATGGCTCTGTGGGAGAGTCGTTATTCTGGAATCAGTTTACTACCAGTGTATGTACCTATTGCATCTGTATTTATAATTGCAACCCAGGGGAATTATTAGAAACATTCAGGGGTTACGAAGTCCAATTGCCTGGGTTCAAATACCACAGAGCTCTACCTCAGAGATGTGGGCACTTGAATAAAGTCTTGGGACCTCAGTTTTTTCCACAAATGGGATGACAACAGTACTTGTTTCATAGGGTTGCTGCAGACATTAAATGAGAATACAGATATTGCTGTCTTCCTCTTCTTTTCTTTCCTTCTACTCATCATTTCAAAAACATAAAGCAGAATCTCCTTGTTAGTGTACCTGAACAACCACTGAACCGAAAAGCCGAGGAATTGTGAGCTGGCTCTATCTTTACTAGCTTTCTAGCCCTTTTGAGGTAAAAGTGTAAGAGATGGATGTGACATTGGGTAATGCAGTACACCATGACATGTAAAAAGGCTTTACAATTGTTAGCAAACTCTAGCCTGAGGTTCCTCTGTCTGTGGAACACTTAGGAGTTACCTACCTGCCATCAAATGATGAAAAAAGTTTCATATTTTAATATTATGCAAAGAAAACACAATTAGAAAGTTAAATTTGTTCTAATGAATGAGTTCTGAATGCTAATTACAATGGGGTTTTTGTAATAATGTTAATGTTGCATTATCCATACTAGCATGTTACTCATTACACAAAAATAATCATAAACTGATATTATGAAGTTAATGTGAAATAACACATCTTAAAGAAGGTCACATAAACTCATTAATTGCTTTCCCTAAGAACTAAAAATACGTCATCTTAAAATGTGCATATATAAGAACATAATTCGATATATATCTATACACTGTAGGTTTAGTTGTAACATTCTTATTTGAATGTAAATATCTACTGCAATAAAATAATTTTTATTTAAAAGGCCTTCAATGTGCATTACATAATGCTTAAAACATCACTATAGCTTCTTATATGAATGAATAGAAAATGATGAAATTGACATATAAATATGCTAGAATGTGAAATACATAACGAGTGTTATTGCCCCAGGTAAGTGCTTTGAAAGTGTCAACAGTTATTTTGACATAGACAATTTCATGTGTTTATTAAAAATTTATGAATAAGACTGATATAGATGCAACTGTTTATAACATGGTTGTTTTCTGTCTTCAAAGATAGGGGCTTTATCTTTTAAGCCTGTCTTGTTCCTCCTTCACAGCAGTGCTAGGAAAGCTCAATGGAAGCCCGTTGACTGAATGCCCTCAGGTCTTCTAGGTGAGCTGCACAGATCATAGTTCAGGGAGTTGCAATAGCTTCATCTGGGAGCCAGACAGAAATGTAGAATTTCAGGCCACACCTACTACATCGGAATCCGAATTTTAACAAGAGCCCCAGATGCTCTCTATTCTCATTAAAATTTAAGGAGCACTGCTGTAAAGGTCACTTCTACATCACAGATTATATCATTTTACAACTTTTGCGATTAAATCTCCTATAAGAAGAAATGTTTAGAACAAAGTGTGTCAAATCAAATATATCTCCACCCCCTCAAAAGTAAAATTCTTCTCTTGGTCATGAAATTATTTAAGTTAGTAAATATTCAAATAAAAACTTTTATTTACAGAAGCTGCAAATGATTAAATGCTATTAGACAGAAGGAGATGGTATAAAAGACCATTTGATAACCAAATAAGAGCATGTAAAGGTTTCTAAACAGACTTAAAGACTACCTAGCCATATAACTGAAATACAAGAATTTCAGGTGACTGGTTGTAGACTACATATTGGTGTAATTGCTCCCTGCTAACTGTAACTCATGAGCTGGGGAAGAGAAACCCAACCACAGATGCTGACATCTTGCCCTACACACATCGTCTTTCATTAGAGACAGCTGATGAAATTTTCATCACGTTAACCAAGGCAGCCAGCAGCTTGCAGCCCAGTAGCATGAGGCTCCCGGCTCTGTAAAACAGATAACACCGCCTACTACTTTCCAAACTAGAAAGGAGAACCAGATCTTTCTTGTTTCCTTGAAGAGGACAGATGCTTTCCTTCAAAGGGGCTACTGGCCGCCATATCAAGGCAGGAAATGATGGCTTTTTTCAAGTCTCTAGGGAATTCCATCTTTGTGATTTTACTGTGATCTTTGGCTTATTTCTTTGTCTTTGGAGGAATTATGTAAAATTAAAATAATGGATGTATATTGTGGTGGAGTAAAGCAAAGGTGAGATTATGGGGCTTATGGTCCCAGAAGCTCTCAAAGAACCCAGCTGAGCTCATGGGTATCTTGAACACTCAGGATTGGAATGCAGAGTCATTTTACTGACCTAAGCCTAAACTTGTTATATAATCTTGAGAAAGCTGTGGAGGAGGAATAGGGAGACTTCATGGGGACTCAGAATTGGGAATTCATGTTTCTATTGGAAACAGACTAAAATCTAGAACTTTGAACAGAGCACTTGAGTAGGACCCAGAGAGAAGAAAATAACTTAGATGCTCTAATTAGGCAGGAGTTGGATACCCATATACCCATGCAGTTAGTAGGACTCTTTCTATCCCATTAGTCCCTGTGGTGAATTCCCGTTTACAAAGGATAATCAACATCCAAGAGAAGCCATAGAAAAGAGGAAGATAGAGATAACAGATCAATGTTTCAAATTTTATGAATAAATTTATTTCCATTCAAAGGATCTGCTCATGTGGCTGAAATTATCCAGAGTTAAATATTTACTGTTGTATGAACTAAATAACTTTTGAGAAAGAATGACTGAAGTTAGCCTTATCTAGTCACTGTTCAATTCATATACTATACATTTGGGGATGTTTTCAAGAAAAGCACCTTCAACTTTTTTTCTGAATATAATTTGCAGACTTAAATGAATGTGCACAGCCTGAAGTTTTTAATAGATTCTAACCCTTTTTAAAGTAGTTCCCAAATAATGAAGTTTGCATACTGGCATTCAACTGTATTTCATTGAAAATACATGCCCAATTGAATGTATTAAAGCAGCAACAGTACCATGATGTTTAAAAATTACTGGTATAAACATTGCAAGAAACTTATTAATGAAAAAGAACACTTATTTATGCACAAATTTAATGGATCTGCATATTTATTCATCTTATATACAGCAGATATATAATAAATAATGACCGAATTAAGGGTTTAAGATAACCTGCTAGGCTTACAGAAAAAAAAAAAAACATGTAGCAAGACAATGTTAGATAATTTACTCCCTTCAGTTTCAATATCACTCTTCCTCTTTTACTGGCATGCCCAATGGTCTGATGCCAAGTTAGAAGCCTGAATAAATTCTCGATGATTTTCTATCTCCACACCTTACACATGTAATCACAACCAATTGTTAAGTCTTGGTAACTTGAACCCAAAATCGCTTTTAAATCGGTTTCTTCTAATTATAGCTTGCCTCTTTCTTCCAGCTTGGTTTAAGCCCAAATCATTTTTTCTCAGATTATTTTTTTAACAAAATTATTCTGACAGAATTAAAAAAATGAATAGGTAGTTGAACAGACTGATGGGCGACAGACTAAATGAGTAAATAAACTCATGACTAAAGCCATACACAAATTTCAGAGAATATAACACTGTATACTTGCCTAACAAATATAACTTTATATACAATTTAAACTCCCAAATATTTCCTACTAGTCTATTCCTGACCACTTGCCCAAAGAAAACTACTATTTCCTGAAATTGGTATTTACTATTTCAGTGTATGTTTAACACATTGTTTATGTACTCATAGTGTAGCAGGAAGACAGAGAGATTGTGACACTGAGACAATTATAGGAAGTGGTACTTTATTACGTCGGTCCCTGTTACGGGCTCGATGGGGCTAACGCTTTTAACTCGAGCCCCACAGAATGGAAGAAGAGGGGTCATATACCCTTCTTTAGGTAAGGGAGAGGGTCGTGTTGAGCGATTACACATTCTCCTGAAATCTTGCAAGGCTGTACTCAGCAAAATCCGATTTTTCAAAGAACAAATGGTCTCCAGGAAACACAAGGCAGCAGGGTCTGCAAGCAGGGTTGTAAACCATCAACTTCAAAAGAGGGGTTTTGGATAAGTCTGTGAATTAGTTGCTCTTTTGCATTTCCATGAGAACCATCAGTCTCTGATCATTTGGCCTTTTCAAACAAAATCAGCCTGACGGGTCTTTAGAGCTTGCCATGTGGCTTTCAAAAGGAAATACCTTTAACTGCTACCAACCCCCTTCCTGCCACATCATTCCCCCCTTGATGCTTGATCTTTTATAGATTTAAAGCATCATTATTTTTAACTTGGTGCACTGACATTATATGGGCCACAGTTTTTCATTGAATAACTGTTTCCACAAACTTAGAAATGGCGTTCATAATTATTGGGGCTATGTAAGGGAGGATAAGACAGTAGGATCCCACCAATAGGAGTATAGATTCAATAATATACTTAAATTTTTCTAGACCCGAGAACATGTTTTTAAACCAATTGCTGATTTTTATGCCTTGCCATTTTTGCACCAGGATATGGGCAAGCCTTCTAACGTTGGTGGCTATATTAATTATAACTTTACCATTATTATCTATTTGCAAACAACAGTTAGAGCTATTAAATTTATCACATATTCCTTCTTTTTTCGCTAGCAGGTAGTTCAAAGCTAAGCGTTTGTTTGTTTTTTTTATAAGTATTCCACAATTTTTAAATTATTTTAATTATTATTATTTTTTTTTTTGAGTTGGAGTCTCACTCTGTCACCAAGACTGGAGTGCAGTGGCCGCTCCTGGCCACCGCAGCCTCGACCAGCTGGGCTCCGGCGATCCTTCCGCCTCGGCCTTCCGAGTAGCTGGAATTACAGGCGTGTGCTACCACGCCCGGCTGATTTTTTGATTTATTGTAGAGATGAGGTCTCGCTGCCCAGGTGGGTCTCGAACCTGCGGGCTCAGGCAATCCACTCACCTCAGCCTCCCAAAGGCGCAGGATTACAGGCTGAGCCACCGAGCCCGGCTGCTAAGCGGTTTTGATAAATAGCTGCACACATTTGGGCTTGCTGCTGAGCAACAAGTTCAAAAGCTGTGGCTGTTTGATTAGTTATAATTTCCAAGAGAGTTTGTAACCTGATAATGCTATTTAGCATATATATATAGGCGTGTGGCATTTCTGACTTCTATCTTGTGCCCATGTGGTTGGGCCATAAGTATTTATAATTTTCAGGGGTGGCCATTTGTTATTTTCCCAAACCTGGGTCCCTTCTACATTAGGAACTTGGTCGAGGGCTAGAGCATTTTGTGTTTTGAGACCTTCATAAAGGGGAATGCCTAGTTCATCCCCTCTTGGGTTAGGCAGAAGGAAAAATCCTGGCTGGATTATTTTTATGGTACATGTGTCTTTCCATAATGCTGGGAGCTGGGCATATGCAACCTTTCCATATGTTCAAAATAGCCTTTTAGTATATTGAGAAGATTTAGTTCACAAGCAGATGCACAATACCAAACAGGCCTTGTTGGCCACCAGAACAAACTTCTGGCTGGGATGAATAATTACGGAAAACTCTTACGTCTGGGCAGATAGCTTCTATACAAGTACATGCTGGGTGTGTGAGAGAAGCGATAAACACCCAAATTAGGACCCGCCTGGGCAGGCGAGACCTCATCTCTACAATAAATCAAAAAAGTAGCCGGGCGTGGTAGTACGTGCCTGTAGTTCCAGCTACTTGGAAGGCTGAGGCGGAAGGATCGCTGGAGCCCAG